>NC_060166.1:14581437-14634305 GCF_021292245.1 Micropterus dolomieu
TTAAAAAGCGTCTTTTTTAGTGACAGTATGTGAGCAGAAGACACACCTGAGCAGCAGGTATGCTAAAATGCTTTGTTTACCTCGCTGTGTTGAGTTCTTCTGTAGGCTGTGACTTAAATGGTATCGAGCTGCTCGTGTAAATGTGTGATAAAGTAATACCATAATTCCTCTCTCTCTTAGATTAGTTGCAGGTTCAAAGAATGCTATTTAATTTCACTAATTACTGTTACTGCACTGTGGATTGGTTCAATCAGAGTGTGATTTTGCTCTGTAGTTAGCCTGCATACAACTATACATATGTAAGCTGTTCATAAGGATCCTGTGTTTACTGTCTGAATGTAATAATAACCTGATGGTGGAAGGATTAAAAGATTTGGAGTAACGATTACTATATGTATGGATACATGTAGTATGTGTGATTGCTTTTATTTTAGTATATTTTCCTGTGTTTATATCTGTGGGCTCATATCTAGGCTATCCATTTAGGCAACATCTACATATATATTTAATTTATTACAGCCAATTAATGTAGAAAGTTAAGTGTGTCAGAATATAGCAAATATAATAAATATCATGAAATAATTTAGTTTAGGCTTTGTCTTGCCTGCTAACAAATGCCTATTGTTGAAAACCACTACTGACCTCAGAATCAGCTGCCCTGCCATTCTCCTGCTTCTCTCTCTCTCTCCTAAAATATCTTCACTATCCATCTGGTCAATGAATGGAAGGATATACAACAGCATTTACAGGGACACTATAACTTTAGTTTTCACTGACAAGAACATTCTATGGGGACTCATATTGTTTTGAAATAGGCTAGCCTACTAGAGACAGTCTATATTAATGGCGTTCACATTATCAACACCAGTGTTTTCCATAGCCAACTTAAATATCCCCTTTCCTTTACCTCAAGTAAACGTAGCTTTAAGTTCAGCAAGTAACAACAACTTACAGTTTCACTCTGTATCACTCACTGAGTTGAATCAATCTTCTTTCACCATGACTGTGTGTGGCTGTGTGACTCTCTCTCTCTGTGTAGTAATGTTGCTTGGCAGCTTGGCAAAGCAGTAATGAAAGGGAGCCTCCCTTGGGGTCCTAGTGCCCAACAACAGTAGGGATTTAAATTATGAACCAGAGGAAACAACCAGGATTATTTTAAGCCAATAGAGAATGTGAACTTGACATCACGCCGTGTTGCATTATGGGTACACCGCCATATTTACAGGATTGTGCTCGCTCCTGCTCCGTTTCTCTTGGTGAATTGGAGGCTGTGTTTTGGTTTTCTGTCATCATTCTGGAAAAACATCACCATGCCATAGCAGGTCACACCATCATCCAGGGAGGACACTGGGGAATTGAATATGTTTCTAAGCTTTTCTTCTTTGAAAAAAGACAAAGGGACGCAGTTTGAAGAGTGGACGCCATCCGGCTTCTTCTCGTCTCGAAATAACGTCAACGTTACTGCTTTTTTAAAAAGAATTCTGGTCATTGGAAAAGGAAGAAGTGGTTTTGGATTATCTTTACAGAGACCTGCCCCATCCACATCCTGGATCAAGCACTTTACAGGTGGTCCATGTACCGAGCTTTCAGTGCAGAGCTTTTAGGTCAATGATGCTTGGTGCTCAAACACAGTCAAGATGGACTGTTTCCCAAATGTCAGAGTTTTTAATGTGAAGATGAAACCAGATTATTATCTTGTTGCTTTGGTTTACATTCTCCCAGATGCAAATTAAACAAATGCTTTTTAGATTTAATTATTTGTTAATTTCTGTGAGAGTAGCATGGAAGGACTAAAAACTTTCTTCTCATTACATAACCTTGTGTTGCATAATGATAAATAAACTACCTTGTAACTTGCAGTACCGTTACAGGACAATAAAGCCAGACCACATTGCATAAATCAAGATACATTTATTTTGTCTGTTTTCAATCAACGGATGGCTTGGTTAAGGCTATTCTATACATGTTTTCACATGCATTTTCCTAATGTTTGTGAAGCAACGTTCTATATAACAGCATAATACAGATGTAAAACGTTTTTCATCTCTTTAAGTACAGAGTGCTTCCACAATGATCATTTTCTTAGATCACATAACTTGCATAAACATAACTTAAGCTTGATGAAGCCCCAAAATTTAACCTAAAGAAAGTGCATATAAACAATAATAATTTTTAATAGGATTTACCATAAAATAAAATAAAAATCGCACTAAGGTGCTGGGAGTGCATCAAATTCATCCTCAGCATTGCTCCAATGAATATAGTTATTTCTGTTTACCATTTTTATAATTGCTTTTATGTTAATGTATATTGTCTGCTACTTGCAGAAGGGAGTTACAAATTCATTTTCACTCTACAACCTGTTGTATTGTGACAAAATAAATCTACCTACCTACCTATCAACTGTTGTGCAGACATAAATGTAAATCCATGAAAAATCATGTAACGTTAACAAATGACTTTTAGATGAGTAACAGAAGAAACCATGCACACACAAGTATCTTCTTTTTATGCAAACACTGTAGGAGTAACCTGTATAATGTCTCAGCATGTAATTTGTAAGTGACATAAAGAAATACTAAAGTCGTCTGCCCAGAGCAAACAGAAAAACCTTTGTTGTTTTACTCGTTTTTTTTATAGAAAATAATTTTTATTAATAATGCGAGTAATCAAACCCATGCCTATGACTCTCTAAAATAACATAGCTTAATGTTTAGCATTTTGTTTGGTTTAATAACTTGGCCAAAAAGAGAAGTGACATGTTACGTTTCCCATTATGACTGTGCTCTGGCAGTTAGTGCGGCACAGGGTGTTTGAAAAGACAGATAAAATGACCCCTCTCTAATTTTTTAATTCAGTGAAAGCTTAAGGTCTCAAAACATAATGTAACTACTTTGTCACTTACATGAGTCATACTGTTCTGTTACTGAGATGTGATAATTCCATGCCTGCTAAGCACAGTATGGTCAGCAGAGGACGTTCTATGCATTATACTAAGGCATCAGTAGCTAACGCCAGTAAAGTAGAATGAGACGTTAGTACGTGATGAGTTAAGTCCAAGAATGCACGCTACAGAGAGCGCTCCTGACTAAAACTGTATATATTTCCAACAGAAACTAAATGTGTTGCACCAGAGTAGGTGTCGCATCATTCTTGAACTTGTAACATTAGCCTAGCTTGTGATTAACATTAGCACGTCTTTAAACAGCCACTGCAAAACTGTTCATGAGCTTGTAGGAATTTATAATTCTTAAAGTAATGCAACGTTTACACACATAATCCAAAAACATGGTAATTAACAATGTCCGGGTAACTTATGTGAGTAGTCTGATCTCGTTCTGTAACATTAATCCAGTCTTGGGCTCCATATGGATGGACGTTGTTTATCCATATTATTTTGTCCAAATAACGTTTCTAAGGAGTGACATTCAATTTCTCTGGTAGGGTTCCTTCTCTTTTTCTATTCCCTTCTCCTTTTCTTCCATTTTCCTTCAGATTATACCTCTCGTCCGTGTATTATATGGTTTTTAGCCAAAAAACACGGACGTTACTGTCAGGCAAACAGAGCTTGTTCCTGTAAACATGGCCATGCACACCCACGCCATGACATACCTCCACCATGCTTCACAGATGAGCTTGTATGCTTCGGATCATAAGCAGTTCCTTTCTTTCTCCACACTTTGGCCTTTCCATCACTTTGGTAGAGATTAATCTTGATCTCATCAGTCCATAAGATTGTGTTGCAGAACTTTTGCGGCTCATCTCTGTACTTCTTTGCAAATTTCAAATTTCTTACTGCTGATGAGCGGTTTGCATCTTGTGTGCATCTTCTATATTTCTGCTCTTCTTCGAACAGTGGATTGTGATACCTTCACCCCTGCACTGTGGAGGTCGTTGGTGATGTCACTTACTGATATTTTGGGGGGTTTCTTCACAGCTCTCACGATATTTCTGTCATCAACTACTGTTGTTTTCCTTGGCCGACCTGTTGGATGTTTGTTGCTCAGTACACCAGTAGTATCTTTCTATTTCAGGACATTCCAAATTGTTGTGCTTGTTATGCCCAATGTTTGTCCAATGGCTCTGGTCGATTTTCCTTCTTTGCTCAGCTTGACAATGGCTTACTTTTCTCCCATAGACAGCTCTCTGGCCTTCATGTTGGTTTATCCTCTTTAACAGGAAATGCAGTCTTTATAGGTTTGAACCAAGGATGAAAACTTAGACTAGTCATGCAGAGCTATTTAATGTTTGGACAATCAACCTAAAAGGCAACACCTGGGCAACAACAAACATCTGTCAGTCACATGTTCCAATAGTTTTGCTCACTTGAAAAATGGGTGGGTTCAACACAAACAGTGATATGTCCTGAGTTGTTTAACACATCTAGATGTGAATACCAGGAAATGAAAGCTAAAATTCTGAACTCTTGTCTCATACTCATCTTTTCATCTTAAACCCAAATGTCTTCAGTGAACAACAAAAACAAAGGAATTTGCCTTAACGTTCTAATACTTTTGGAGGGGACTGTATGCTAGCTGTGTCATGTGGACCGAAGTTGAAGCATAACACTGCCGCCGTTTTCTCCGTGTACTCATTTTATATCGTAGGGATATGGTAAAAATGCTATTGTTGCAGTTTAAGAAATATAAGTGTTTAATGTTAAGAGGCAAGATACTTTATATGTTTAAGTGCAACACTACTAAGTGTATTCTGAATTAATAATACCTAAAAAAAATACATAAAATAGGAGTATTTAGAATTACAGAACACATCCTATTGTGCAATATATATATATATATTTTTTTATTTTATTTTATTTTTTCAAACTTTTTGGTAACTCAACTCAGGTATTTTCTAATTTACTAACATGTTTTTCTGTGTTGTTTAACATGACAACAGATGTAGGTAGTGTGAGTAAGTGATATGGAGTTATAATTGAAAAGGTGATATTTTTTTAATTGTGCAGTTTCATAAAGGGACATTATTATGTCATGAAAAGGGGAAAATGACATTGTGATATTTTGTAAACATGTTTATATGCTGTTAATGGTAAATGCATTACATTGGACTTGACTGAAGCTACATCATGTCCGTGTCAAACTTTCTATTTAGTTACTGTATTAATCTTCTGTTGGTGAGTTCTTGTATTATGATTCAAAGGGTCATGTGGAGAACAAAGGAAATTCCTCTCTAAAGGTGAAAATTTCCATGACATCTTCCATACTCATTTCTTCTATACTCTTCTTCTCACTCTTTCTATTCTTAGCTACATTTCAAGTTGCATTTGCACTCCCAACGGGTAGGTAACTCACAGAAAGCACTGGAAAGAAAATTCTTCATTCAACCCCTGCAGATTACGCATTTTAGATAATCAATGAATCTATACACATTTGAGACATGATGGATTATGCATCAGCATCATATCTAAAACCTTCACTTTAGTAGTAACATTTGCTTGTAGGTAATAACATAATCTGCAACATAGTGGACAGTTAATTTGGGTTAAGGCTGTACAAAATAGGACTTTGCCTACAATTTGAAAAGCACTACAGGTTCTGTAAAAGTCTCCTGACAGATTTTATTGTGTATCTTATGTTATCACGGGATAACATATAAAGTGTCAGCAGTCTGCTTCAGAATAACAGTAAATAACAGCATTACATAAAAGGTTAATCTTTGATTGCCACAGCCTGTTCTATCAAAAGAAGCTGGAAGAATATGAGATCATCTGAACATCTGTAGTTTGTGAGGTAATTATCTGTATAATTGGAGAAAAATGTCAATCAAATCTGTGGTGTGAAAAGTCAAACATGCTGCATAAACTCAAAGTGAGAAAGATCTACAGAGGCATTCATATATTGCCTTATGAACATACTGAAATATGCATTGTAACTTTAGTCTTGGCATCATTGCTCCGCATCACTGAAGAGCACAGCAAACTGATCTATTTGCCTCCTTCTCTGAACAAGAAGAGGGCTACCGAAATTGGAAGTTCCAGTGCCAGCTCATTTTTAGGCTGCTAGACGTCTATGTAAAGATAACAGAAAATAGTTTCGAAGGGGTGGACTGACCTCATTTCAAGTACAAATGACACGAGGAGCAATCTGCCACTCTCAGGCATGGCCTGATGGTGGTGGTGTTCGCCGAGATGAATGAAACATGCGAAACCGATGTTATCTAAAGCAGACAGACTTAGAAGGGAGAAAAATAAAACATTATGTGAGGGTGAAGAAAAGTGAGCACACTCCCTTGGTGCTTTTAATTAAAAGCAACTGAGTCACGTAGGCTGGTGTATATTGTCCACCTATATTTGCAGGTGCCAGTGTGTCACTGTTCCTCAGTGGCAGAGCTCCAAGGTTAATTGAAAGTGCCACCGTCTCCTGGCCGACTCCATCAGGCTCAAACAAGAGGACACATAATTAAAGTGACACCTGTTCATTCCCATTTGTGGGCCCTTCACAGTATGTCCTGGGCCGCAGTGCAGAGGTCCGGCGGTGGCAGAGAACATACAGGTGTAGAGCGTGAATGGGATCATTTTTAATGTTCAGTGGCATCTTCAGGATTCAGCCATGCGGAACGATGGAAGAGGTGCTGCGGGCAGTCGAATGTACAGTTGCTGGTTGGACAGCACAACTCACCTGCACTCACACAGACACAGTTTTAGCTCTTTAATTGTGAATTGTGGAAACCAAAAAATTGTCTTTTAAGAGAGCTCTTAAAACCAGCGCATGAAATATGATGAATCCAGAATCCATTACATTGTAAATCTTCTCCATTACGTCTCTTTTTCCTTGGTTTGGGTGATCATACTGACACCTGACATCACAAACTGTCAGCTATAATCTCTATTGTGTCAGTCTTCACTGTGTTTTGTCCAATACAAACAAAAAGAATATTTCCCATCACAATCTCTCACACCCTTTTAAAGCTGTCTTTCTGTGACACCATCTCTTGACCTTTTCCCGCAATTCTTTAATGTTTTCTTGACACGACAGATTGTACTCTGAAAGATATCTTACTATTGCGTACAAATTGTTGGGTTGCTGCTGAAAATATCCCAGATGTTAAGACACATTTTCCCCGTGTCATTTCCTACATGATGGCCCTTGCACTCTACCAGGGATTGTCTGGTGCTCGCAAAGGAAAGCTGGGGCTCGTGCTGTGCTGTCATGTCTCACAAGTCCCCAGTGGAAGATACATCCTCCACTGTACTGTGTACAGACTCAGAAACCCAAGCTGACAAAGAGAGGCCCAGCGGGAGCCTGTGCCCTACTCATTGCACAACAGGTAATTATCACCACCATCACCCAATAAGTGGTGTATTCAAATGAGGAAAATTGATATGTAGATTAGGTGCTGTCTCTGGCATTACCCCATGCATGCACACATTTGCCACATGCATAAACAGGAATGGACACTAATGCATGTTTGTGCACACAACACACACATACGCAACACTGCGCAGATACAATTGTCAAGTAAATGCTGCAGCACAGACATGGGGCTTCTCTGACACACACATGCACACACACAAATTCATTCTGACACCAACAGATTAGGATGCAGAGTACGTCCTGCAGTGCTTTTTATTAACATATGCCATCACACCGGGGGGTCTGCGTTGCTTAGCAGAGCATCACCAGCACTGCAAAAATGATTTATCAAATCAACACTGCCTTTTTCAGCTCCCATTACATCCTGCTTTGCCATTCTGCATTCCTACTCAACACAACAGGGATACCAATTTAACAGGGGGATACTTACTAAGAGGTGGCATCTTAGTGTTTTGTCAGACCTTATAGGGCAATACAACTTTAACACTGTAATAGGATAGCTCATTTAGATTCCTCAGTTCAGGTTATTCTTACTCTCTGTTCAAGTAAAGCCTGTGAAGCCTGATATTTACATGATCATATTATACATTTTATCATTTTAAACGGTTAGCATAATGAAGCTAATTTACTGGTTGACCTCACCGGAGAATAAGGGCTATGCAATCTTTTCTATGAATGGAGAAAACCTAATAAATAGAGTAAGCATGAAGATAGTCTTCCTGATTTAACTTTTAGCGATTAGCTGGTGAAGATAGTGGAGCATTTAGCAGCTAAAGATATATCCCTCAGGAGTTGGTAGAGACCAAAAACAAAGCTAATAGATTTGGATTTAGTTTTATCAGGTGGCCAGAAAGATTGCGGGATGGGTAAATTAACAACTGTTTGCTAACAAGTTCGCCATGTCAACTTAAAAGGTGACGATCTGTCATATTGTGTTCAGAAATGTTTCAGCTGTCCCTAAAAATCAGTCAAACAATTAAAATTACCTGTTAAAAAGCTATTATAGTTGCTAGTGGGGGCGGCTGTGGCTCAGGAGGTAGAGCGGGTTGGCCGTTAATTGGAAGGTCGGCGGTTCAATCCCTGGCCCCCCTGGTTGCGTGTCGAAGTGTCCTTGGGCAAGATACTGAACCCCGATTTGCCCCTGGCTGTTCCGCCAGTGTATGAATGTGTGTGAATGTTAGTTTCCGTTTGAGCACTTAGGCTCAGTGTATGAATGTGTGTGAATGGTGAATGCAGATGTAGTGTAAAAGCGCTTTGAGTGGTCGAAAAGACTAGAAAGGCGCTATACAAGTACGGAGCATTTACATTTAGTGTGGGACCCCCTCAAAAACACTGGTGGAGAAACACACTGAGCTGCAGCACACACAGTGATAAGACGTCCACCCACTGCCTTCCCTCACTCCACCCTCCCTACCTAAGGTTAGCTACCCTCAAGGCAGTCATTGGACATAAATTTGATACTGTGATGTAGACAGTGCACATGCTAAAACTTTACGTGTGAATGATCAATATGTTACAAGTTAATAACTTACCACTCTGAAACTCTTGTTCCAGTCTAAGTTGCGAAGCTGGTTCAGGAACATGTACAGCTGAACCGAAGCCGTGGTCACCAGCTTGTCAGTGCCACCCCTACTCGTTTCTGATTGGCTAGTCCTTAACTAGGTAGGCTACTCTGCATGTGCCAACTGCCAACAAAGATCAAATAGAAGTGAGATGCCTCACTTGGTTGCTAAAATGGAGCGTTAAGCACACAGGGTGAAAAGAGATGCCGCAGCATTGTGCAGTATGACAAAAAATACGGTGTAAAAAATTTCACCATGTACTCCAATTCTGGTACAACCGTTAAATAAAATTATGAAGTTGAAAAAGAGCATAATATGACCAATTTAAAAGAACGGAGAGTTGCAGCAGACCTGTAGTTTTATGGGAGTTATCTGGTGCATAAAAACTGAACGCTGCTTCTCCATGTTTAGTCTTGCCTCTGGGGACAAAAGGCAGGCCTGTCCTAGACGAGGTCCTTTATCCTAGAAGAGGTCTTGATGGTTCATAGTGTAGCAGAAGATCAGAAATGTATTATGGCCCTGAACCATTCTGTGATTTATAAACCAACAGCAGTATTTTAAAATCGATGCTTTGACAGACAGAAAGTGTAAAGACTTCAGAACTGGAGAGATGTGACCCGCTTCTTTGGTCTTAATGAGGACTTGAGCAGTGCAAGTAATGTACTCCAGCGTTCTGAATCAGCTGCGGCTGTCTAATCAGAAAGGTGGCAGATCCCTCATCTGAGTCACTTTATGATTGTCATGTGAGTCATTTTGGAAGACATTTACATATAATTTTGTCATGGTATGGTTTATTTTGTCCTTGTCATTAGGATGTGTTGTATAAAGCACAGTCAAATACACATGTTGCAGTGATTCTGTGGCCTGAGGCACAAAGCACTGTTGGAAAGAGCTTTGACTATGGTACAGACAATGCAGCCTGTGGATCTGCTCTGTGGTCTGAGAGGGTACGTGTTTCCATTGCGGAGACTGTTACAATTTCATTTATTTATTTTGGACTTTTGTCTTGTGTGACCCTATTACTGGGTCATTAAATTTTGATTTGTCGTTCCCCAACCGATTTTTAATTGCACACCTGGCTGACTGAAGAAGAGGGTTATCTTTTTGAACTTCCCCTATTGAGGTATCTTACCTTCCTTTCTGTATTCAGTACATGTTTTTATTTTATTTCAGAAGAATTCTTTGTCTTCTTGAAGACCTTGGTCTGGTTCAGGATCTTTCTGAGATGTGTACAATTATGTGGCGCACAGATGCAAGTGATAATTTTGTGAAAAATATTATCAGAAAAAGGAACATCAAGGTAATAATGATGGTACAAAGTCTTCTACTGAATTGAAATAAAGTGAAATAAAAGTGTTAGGTAGCATTGCCAATTTATTTCTGAGAAGGAAAAGTTCACTAAGTTTAAGTGTTATACTTTGAGTTTAAATCAGATCAAATGTACTTATGATTCAGAACAATAGTACCTTTTATATAGAAAAACTCTAATAGCTTGAATTTCTCACAGCCCTTAATATTTATTATATACATTATTGAAGATTTAAGGCAATCCAAGCTCATCAAGTGTTTTTGCAGGTTTTTGAAAGGAGATCTGGAGTTTCTATTCAGGTGCTGCCATGCCAACCTGAGTTGTATCTCTGCCAAGCATGCTTTTGATAAGATGTGGGAAGACCTGCTGCACAAAACAGTGGCACAAGTATAAGTATAGCTGTTTTAAACACTGCATCTTGTTACATGATTTGCTCATTTGAAATTCAACTGTTGATCTGTGGCTTGCGTATAAAACCAAAGACATTCTTGTGTACATACATCAGGGTAGGTCAGGAGCCCTGCCAAGAATCCTGGACCTCCTGACAACAGCATACTCTGGACTGTGAAACAGTAAATATTTATAATCCTTTGCATGTCCCAGGGCCTAGCTCTTTGCCCTCTGAATTATTCAGTTTTCTTTCCCTTTCCACGTCCCCTGGGGAGAGCTCATAAAAACCATTGCGCTGGGGCCAGTCATAACTTTCTGCCACTGAAGGTTGGATTAGTATCAAACATTATCAGTGGCTGTAGGAGGGGCTGACATCAGTCATGACCAATAAAAAATTTTCCATCCCCTAAGAGCAGTTCACTTTGTTCCACCGCATTTTGACAATCGCGTGATGGAGAGATTAATTCAGAATGAAGGGAAGCAATGGCACCTTAAACTAAACAAAACTGAGAGTGAAAAACACATGTTTGAGTTACTGGCCAATGTTCAGACAGAACCAATGACAGGGCACTGTGGCTTTGGGATGCAATGTAGGTGTATACAATCTCCAACTTTGTGCATCAGTGCACATAATAGAAGTAGTGTGCTGTGTGACATTTATACCACACAGTCACGTCCATATGTAGTTGTAGTGTATGCAGTTCCAATAAAAATTAACTACATCTTATCTTTTTTTACCTTTCTAACCCTGCTGATCTTATTCAGAAGTATACTGTTATCCAAAACACTGCTTCATTGTTACTGACACAAATCCTGCTCCTTTAATTGCAGTAATGCCTATAGCAAGGCAAGGCAAGCTTATTTGTGTAGTATTGGAAATCAGACATAAAAAGGTTTTATCAATGCCTAGAGCCAGTCTTGAAAATCAAATTTAGATCCCTGATGTATGTATAGTCTTGAGCAGAACGTAGGCATAGTTTGTATATATCAAGTTTTTAAATATCAAATTAAAAACCCTTATAGCCAGCAGGTATTAGAACCTGCTGTCTATAGGCCAAGGTTAAAAGCTCATATTGAACTTGGAACTCATGATGTCCTCACACATATAATATGCCCTAAAGCTTTGTTGTAGCTGATATGTTATTGTCTCATTACAGATTTCAAGCCTAATTTGTTTTGCCTTGCTCCTTCATACCGACCTCAAGTTTACTTCCAAGGATGGATTGACTTTGATTAATGAGCCAAAGTATATTTTGCTGCCTCGAGGATATACAGTATAACGAACTATGATCATGCCTCATGTCACTGTATATTAGAACAGTTTGAAGTTTTATCTGTTAACCATATTTCATACTTTGTCAAAAAAAACCAAACTAATTTATGTCCTGCCTGCTTCATTCTTAATTTGATTAGTTTTGTTAGGATTTCCTCATATAAGGTGAACCTATCACAATTCTTCACCTCCTCTTACACATATATTAATGGATTTGAACCATGCTGGTCTTTTTGATCCCTCAAGAAAAAAATTCCACCTGGTTGCCATGGTTATGCATGTCTGTGGGGGCAAGCCGCAAAGCCCAGGACAGTGATCTGTCCACAACACCAAGGTGATGTATTGAAAAAAATGCCTCATTGATCGTCTGTTTCATCTCCCATATTTCCTCAAACCACACATATTGCATCCATCCATCTGCCTGGACAATGTAGGGAATATGTCGGAATCTAAGAGTGTGTGTTTCTGTGGTAGAAGTGTCTTGAAACACTTAGTCATCCTACACAGCAGACACTAGGGGATAGTGTGCAGTGGAACACACAATGCGTCCAGCTAATACAAGCCTAATAAGGGCTACAGAGACTTGTTAGTCAGACAGGATGCCCTAGTGGTGGTTCAACCGAGGGTCTAACGCCCGTGGTCCATGCCAAAGTTTCCCAGTTAGAGCCAGAGCATAATCTTAATCATGTTACTAGAATCAATTTGTTTTTAGAGCTATTGTCATGCTGAGATTCCTCTGACAATATTACATTATCATTATGTTGGGAGTTAATATACAACCACTATATTACTTACAGTAACATAAATGTTTCTCTTTTTCTCTTTACGGGCATCAAAAACCCTTACATATAAGGATGTTTTCAAGAAGTAAACTCAGGATAGCCACTCCAGCTTGAATGAAAATGTCTCCAAGGAGACCAAATTGACCATGTTCCCTCTCCTCATCTTGTCACTGGCAGGCACAAAATTAATTAAAGCAGGGCTTGTCTCTGGAGCACATTCTCTAATAAGTAGCTCATTGCCCCTCTGACATTTGAGAGTGCACATATTGTGTGTGTGTGTGTATGTGTGTGTGTGTGTGGGGGGGGGGGGGGGGGGGGGGTGCGTCTTTTCATAAATATTTTTTTTGTAGTCGTCGGGGTTGAAAGGAGCACAAACAAGGTTCATTACAAACTGTGAGGGTAATTGAGTCAAGTTGGCATCCATCATTACAGTGTAAATAGACCACACCAGAACACAACAAACTGTGTCTGTAAATGAGCTAGAGAATAAATATTAAAATCATGTTTGAGATTCGGTATGTAAATGCTAAAAGAATTATATGTAAGAGTGTTGGCAAATTTCCCTACAATAATGAGATGCATGCATGAGGTGTTTTCCCTCTTTCCACACGTGTATTGAAATTCTTGATGTACTGTGTACAAAAGCATTCTTAAGCATAAAGACAGCTTTAGAGCTCCATGTTCTCAGATGTGAGCACAGTCGTTGGAAAATATAAAATTTTAATACATTATAACCTCATTAACTTAATGTATAAAACACATCATGTCAATTCTCAACCCTACCTACACAATAAACAGACACACATGAATGGATTCAGCAAGACCTTGGTTCCTGTAGTAGTCACACACAAGCATCATTAGCAGCAAGCCAGATACTGGTGGGTGGTAGCTGACAGTGGAGTGTAGCTTGTTGTCTTCACTTAGGTCCATCAGCAGAAAGCGAGGAAAACATCCAGACGCTGTGTGCAGGGTCCAGTTCTCGGATCACTAAGATGCCTCCCCTAGAGAAAAAAGACAGCCAATGTCAAAATAGGACTAAATTGTTTTTGCCTCGACAAGAACTCAGAGTTTTCACCTTTCTCTTTTCATAAACCATAGTTCAGAATCAGGAGGGAAAGTGCATTGTTTTTTGCACAGATGAAAGAGCTTTGGATGACTTGAACTGATACATTATTCACAGCATGGCGTAGAGTATCAAGAAAGCAAATAAAAATATTAATACAATAATAATGTTTGGAAGTGTATTAATTAAAATCAAGCTTGTTTTCATCATACACCTACAACAGAATTTACTTACTATTAAAATAACAAATTTTATGTATAATTATGGAAGTAAGTCTCTAAATGGTCTTTGTCATTCATCTCTCCCACAAGTGTCTCAGTTACATAAAGGTGATGCCGATCACCTTAAGCTGTCAAAATATCAGGTATGGCCAGCTGATCGGGTTGATGGCTAATGCTCTTGCACAGGTCCCTCCAGCGCTGTCCCCACAGGAGTTCCCATAGACTTTACGGTTCAGCGGTCAAGGCTTGTGCATTGACTCGTGTCCTCTGCCATGCTGACACAAACTAGAAGCACAGAAGATGTCATAAGATGTCACATGGTGCTGTGTGCTGTTTCAGAGACAGTGAGTCAAGGGAGCAGAGACTATATTGCACATGGAAAAATACTAGTTTGAGGAGGTGAAGTGGTAGAGAAATCGCACTTGAAGACAGGTAGATAAAAATAAACATGTATGCACTTGCACAGCATAAGCATGTGTGTATGGGAAGATACACACATGGAAACATGGCTGCACAACAGGGGTGCCTGACCACTGCTGTAACCCTTGGCAACTGCCATGAAGCGAGACAGACAGACAGAAAGAAAGGGTCATGAGGATGAGAAAGGAGAGGAGAAGAAAGGGTGCAGGTAATCCGAGAGATTCATCTTGTTGCCAGGAGTCACCAGGCAAGCCAAGCAATTAAACCAAAACCACCACTGGATGGATGAATGGTGCAGGAGAATCCAGTTTTATATCTCTCTCCCAGGGAATGTGCTGGCCGCATGGTGGGTTTATTTCCAAATTCATAAAGAACAGACTACAATAAATATACCTGACTTTATCTAGGAGACGTTAGTATGATAAACAAGAGATCCCAAACAACAGGGTCAGTATGTTCATTGTAGATTTAATACAGAAAAAATCTTTAATAACAGGTTACAATTATATACTTACTTACCTTTTTAAAAATGTAACTTCCATAAACAACAGGGCACTGTAGTTTTTAGCAAACATTAATCAAAGAGGATTATATAGTGCTTTTATCATAATGGGACAGCTTTACCTTGTTGGCTACCAGTAGCCAAGAACATGCAAACCAAACACTGTCCATAGAGTAGGAACACACTAAAAATACCTAGAAAGATGTACTCATATGATGTCATATTATTAACACAATGCAAAATTTCAATATTGTGATAGCAACATAGTTTAATTTTGTTATGTGTGCAGATTTGTGAGTTTTTAGAAAACTGTGTATAATTACAGAGATTATGCACAAACAATTCAGAAAAAAAGTTAAACACACTCTAGGAGTAGGAGGATAGCAAGTGACTGTCATGTTAATTTGAATGTGGTAGTGAGACTATTTTTTTCCTCCAAAACAAAATCCTGACAGATAAATTATTATATATAAGCTAATGAGCAAATAACTTCACTAGGCAAGTTTGTGTGTGGAAGATTTAAAAGAAAACTCATGAATAACGTGGGGATAAAAAGCACTCTCATCAAGAAAAGACAGCGAATGGAAGATCGCCAGACAGAAATCCCACATTGCCCAAAAGAACTCATTAGGAAACACAGAATCAATGGCCGGATTGTTAGATGGAGGCAACAATGAGCACTGGACAAGGCCAGTCCACTGGCTTACTTTGGAACACCACTTTAAGCCAGCACCTTGCACCACCTTCACACTTTAAAGTCAATCCCCCGCCTTCGTCAACCTCTGCCCATCCATCCGCGTGACTAACCAGCTCTGTGGTTTAGACCACGTCTCCTGCTACAGTACCGGAGCACAGGATAGAAAAGCATCCATGTGCAGAAGACATTTTTATCCACATTCACCCCTACCAATTCCTGTTGCCTTGAGACGTTTTTAATAAAAAGCAGCTCCAACTTAAAAATGAAAACACAAGATACATGGTTGTGTGGTGAACTGTTAAAGTAAAAAATAAATTGTTGCTGTCAAATAAAATATCCATAAATGTAATTTGGGGGGAGGTTGTCTTTATTTTAAGTTTCTGAAAAACTATTTTTCTTTGGAAGATTCAGGTTTAGTAGAAAACAGGAAGAAATTGCTGAACCACAGAACAACCCGGCAAAAATGAAAACAGCGGGAAACATGGCACTCCTTTTTTTATGCTGTACCTGTAGTATCTTACTTCTAGACCTGCAATGGCTTTATATTTACCAGTTACCTCAGCCTCAGGCTAAAGGCCATTTCACCTTAGACAGCTCATCAGGATGAGTGGCAAGGTTTAGGAGGTGAACTTTACCAACTGAAGGAGAGCCAGAATATGCTTCTAGTCTGAAGGTGAAACGTTTTGTACTGTGGCTTTTAAGGAATCTCTCAACAAATGTTAAACAAATGGGTTCAATGTTTAATTAAAGCCTGAGCAAGTCACCCTCTCATAGCAGCTAACAATGGGCTTGTTTTGCACTAAATGACAAAATGTGTGTGTAACACTGATCAGATGGGAGACAGCTTTCACATTTTCACCTGCTGGGGGTCAGATTGCTTCAAGTTTCATCATGTCCTCTTCACCTTGACTGAGTCCCTTATGGGTCTGTGTTCTGCACTTAATCATCTGTAGTAAGTGCGGGACCTGTCCATCATTCATCCGCCTGTTTTATGGGATGACTTTCTATCTTTCTGTCTTCATTTGCAGTATCAGTTGTTTACTCCTCCAATGCCTGCTCAGAAAGTACCCAGTGTCATCTTGACAAAAATAGGCAGTATCTGTTTGGAGAGCATGTAAGGAGAGCAGGTAAGAAAAGGAAAAAGAGATGAAAGGATATAAACAAGATGAGGAAGGGGGTAGGAGATGACAGGGCAATATGAGTAAAGAAGATGAAGACTGTAAGTGTACGTCGAGGCCTCTGTCGTTGCTAATTACCTTGCATGCCTCATTAAGTACAAGCTTCTTACAGAACTGAGAGGGTGTTGGTGTTGATGGTGGGTATTTCAGCATGGAAATCAGGAGTGGAAACCACTCTAGCACTTGCTCTCAGTTGAGTCATGAGCAAGACACAGCAGCCTCCTTGACACTGTGTTATTCCTCGGACAATCAGCCAGGGCCCAGCCTAGCACCTCTGTCTGCGCACTTTGCTTAAGAAGGAGTCCAGTCCATTAAGCTCATCCTGCCTGTCAGTTCCAGTGCTAAAAGCTTACCTTGGTGACCCATGCCAACCATTAAGCTGTAGACTATACTGAAACCTATGGATATTTACTGCCAAGGCACAGCATTAAACTTATGTGGTGTCATATACAAATGCTGTATTGTCACCCCCTGCCTAGATAACACACATAAAGGCAGCCATATTGTTTCAGGTGGCCGAGTAGCTGGAGGATTGAGTTGCTGACCTCACTCCACAGAATGTGATTTGACACATCTTTCTGGCTCCATCCAGGGCACCACAGAACAAATAAGTCCATACACTAAACCATAAACACCTATTGCAGTGGACAACAAGCCTTCCTTTATAAGTGATTAGTTTTATATGTGATCATCACACATTGAAAGGGCATTCTACCATTTTGCAACTTCTTCGAACCACTGACCTATTGACCTTATGTGTCCATTTCTGTTTTTTCTTTTAACTTCCAGTGGATATTGCTGGCTATAAGAAACTGAATTCACAAGTACTGTAAACCATAACATGACCAGGTGATCCTGGTGCTGTGCCAGATGACTGTTCTAATTAGCACCGCTATATAGCGGCCAATGTTTGTCAAACTGCTATAGAAGAAAGTCTCTCAGGCCTTCTTGATGTACACTTCCATGTTACTTTAACGCAAAAGGTCAATCCTCAGTAACTACAGTCAACACAGACAACTGTGCAAGTGCAAACTATGAGTACCTTTAACTTCTAGCTGTCCACTACTGCTGCCTAATCGCACATTCAGAGTAGGCAGAGTTGCTTCCAGACTGAAGTAATGTGATTCTGTTTGGGTTGTAGTCACTAGTTGTGCAATTGTTTTCGAACCAGATTGATATCCAGATTAAGCTAGTTGAAGTGAACACAAAACCAGAGAGCAGAATACCTTTATTCTCTTTGTCTTTGGTGACATTTTTCAAACATTCTTCCAAGCTTCTGACTGGCTCAAAGGTCAGGCAACTTCACTGTAAGCCAAGCATCATTGCGCTGGCTGTAGTGTTATTTTGAAAGCCATACCTAACAAACATTTATTTTTGCTTATTTGAATCCTACAAGAAAAGTGTAAAAGGATGACTCTAAGACAATTGGAAACGCTGGCAACATTTCTTTTGGCAGCCTGTGAACATTGCTGCTGGGGCTTGACTGCACTCTGGGTGTAAATGAGCAACATTGTCGTGCAGTTGAATGTCAGCCAGTTTTAAACTTGACATAAAATATGTGACTTTGCTCGATTCCACTCAGCTAACAAGCAGTCTAATGTTAAATTGTGTTTTGCTACATAGAATGGTTTCTATCATATAGGCTACAGACTATAGCTGTCTCAAATTTGTAAAATATGAAAAATTAAATTGCAGATTTTTACTAATTAATGTTGTAGCTTAAAGCATAAAGGCCTTTTCACACGGGAAGCCATTCACGCACCTCGCAATTCATTTTCAATGAGAGGCGAGCGTGTAGGAAGGGAGGCGCTGCCATTCTGACAGGCGGAGCGACAAGCTGGCGTGTTCCCATGAAAGTGTCACGGTCATGCTCATCTCACGCTCACGCCCGTCAGCTGCCGAAGTTGAATTGTCTTGAACTTTTTGCACGTGATCAAATCATTGGAGGAGAGACTGATCCTCGCTGTTTGTGAGTTTCCAGAATCTATTGCTGTTTACTACTTAGTTTGAGGACATCAGCTGGAGGGAATTCACATGGCAAAGCATCCCCACAAAACTGAATGTATCAGGTAAAGTTATGCATAATTTTAACTTAAGTTAAATGGGCTGCAGCTGTTTAGCGCACAGAAACCTACGCAGGCAGAGTGTCGCTTCCTGTCTGAAAAGACCTTTATGTGTACTGACCTCCTAAATTACCAATAACATTTAATAATGTGTAACCACCTACCAATCTTCTTTGACCTGTGCTGGAAATTGTCACACACTGTGCGTGTACCCCCTCCTCCACTTAAGTCTTAATCCAACTCTTAAACTTGAATACTTAAATTACACCAGTTACTTCCTCCTGTATGTTTAAAATTTCTATGTTAGAAATGGGGTGAGGAGTGAAGGTGTGGTGTGTGATAACGTGAAAAGGCGGGTGTGGGGAGGCGACAAAGAAAGAGATTGATCACCGTCACCCAGCTAGGATAGATAGTGATGGGTGTCAGGACACTGTCTTCACAGAAGGGCCATTTGAGTTGGGAGACTTAGCTTAACTAATCCACTTCTACAACAGTTATGAGGCAGATCACTGATGCCGCTTGTTGAACATGAAGCTGAGCTGAGGTTGTAGGTGAGTCCATGGAGATTAAAGTGACCAGATTTCTGAAGTGAAAACCAGGGACATTTTTGGTTTGGTGGTCAGTATGTCAGTAAAACATATATTATGTGTTATTATATATGAAATTAAAAAACAATTTTGGTTTTATAATCTGTCAAATATAACTCTTCTGAATTAAATCAAGTCATTTTGAGGCACCGTTAACCTTTCAGTCAATAAGTAGAGGCTGCAATCACCTAGAATTATTATTATTATTTATTATATTGGATTCTATGTGTTTTTTTGGCCATTTAAAGGTATTTTAAGAGGTAAAAAGTAATCGTTGAGTTATAATCTGTCAAATATAACTTCTGAATGAATTCAAGTCATTTTGAGACAGAATTTACCTTTCAGTCAATAAGTAGAAGCTGCAATCACTTTCTGAAAAG
The DNA here is from genome assembly GCF_021292245.1 of Micropterus dolomieu. Lineage (NCBI taxonomy): Eukaryota > Metazoa > Chordata > Actinopteri > Centrarchiformes > Centrarchidae > Micropterus > Micropterus dolomieu. Next base: position 14,601,199 of record NC_060166.1, read on the forward strand.
TGGAATACTGCATTACATGAGTTGTGAGTTGTATTGGCCATTTAAAGGTATTTCAACACGGCAATTACTTTTCGGCACGACACCTGTATGCTCTGCTGTTCAGTCTTTCTGGCCACGTAAAATCAGATTTCAGGTCTGTTAACACCTTATACAGTCTATGATTAACACACAGTTAAAAAGGGGGACATTTCTGGGAACAGCTCCAGACAGTTACGGGGACAGTCCTCGGTTTTGGTAGCCTGTCCCCGTAAAACGCGGTCACCGTAATGGAGATCCAAAAAGAGACTAGAGATGTCCGGGAATGATAAGATCAAGCTAGTGCTGACTCTCTTTTAGGTGCTGACAGATGCCAACAGGAGTTTATTCAAACTTTTGGTAATCTTTGAGGCTATAGGTTATGACATTTTATTGGAATGCATTATTTAAAAGGACAAAATACTCCACAAACTTTACAAACTTCTAACTATGGTCTCAGTAATTATGTTAGGGTTGCATAACACCTTTTCTGACAAAATCTCAACAAAAACGTAAGATTAATTGGTTCAGAAAGGTAAGGTACAAGGTATTTGTTGAAGGCCTGTGGCTTTGGGTGGTGTGAGATTGAACACAGGTTTTTTTTATTTTTCTAGTGTGAGTGTTTCAGCCTTGGAATTTTTACGACATGGCCCAGAGCTTTCACGTCTCTCCACACACCTCCCTGATAACATGAACATTAAACATCACGGCACATTTTCCAGTCTGCAGACACTCGTAAAACTCCTCAAAATTCTGTCACACTAATTTCAAAGCTCTTGTAATAAAGCTTTCATAATCTGTCCATCGTTAATATTTCATAATTATGTAAAATTAAGTCACAGCAAAGTTGGTATCCACTTTGAGAAGATCCTTCTATGGCTTTTGGAAGTTTCCTTGTCTTTGCAGATGAAACGCAGACGGAGATATTATGGAGAGTTTAAGGGGACACAAAATATGTTGATTTTTACATTCAGATGAAAAGTTGCAAAATTAGTAGTAGTAGAAACCTTCTCCAGCTCTGGCCATGTGGCCTTCAAAAACTTAATTCACTAGTGCTGTGGTTTCTCTGTCAGGGATGAGTGAGGAAGAAAAGTACAGACACAATACACACTGAATTCAATTTTTAACCTGGAAATTTTCCTTCATATATTGTTATACTGTTATATTTCTTAATCTAAAGTGCAACCACGTTTAAAATTACACTGACTGTTACAATCATTGTGATGTTAACATTTCCCGAATCAGAAGATAACACATGCTAACATAAAGATGATTTGAGTGTTTGCTGACTGAATAGCCATCTTAAATCAGCTCTCTATTCTTTATTTATTTATCAATAGCATTTACCCTTTGTGTGTCCTGTCTATAGACAACTGCACTCCCATTCTTGCTGAAATGTCCACAGAGAATGATGAACGTGGTTTTAGGAACAGTTACGTGAGATGGTTCTAGAGAGTCAGAGCAAAGTAGTTAATAGTAGATAATTCCAAACAGTCTTCAGGAACATCTGTTGGCCATGTTTCCCTTTTTCACACAGGAATCATTCAGATGTCACGGAAGCCTCAAAGACGGATTTCAATAGACAAATATGCTTTCAAGTTTGATGTAAGATATTTATCAACACTTACTTACAGACCCATCCCAGAGAAGTGGAAGATAAGTTCCACAGCAAGGTAAACACAAGAAGGCAGTCATTTAAAAAAAGACATTTATATAAAAATCAAAAAATTAAGTGAAAGTGAAATACTCAACATTTAGCCCAAGCCCTAACATCTATTTTCCCTTAGGCTGAGAAAAACCCTCAGAAATTATACCATTTCATCGCAGAAAACTTCATCTGAATGCTTGTCAGGGCAAGTGTAAGCTTATGATTCTCCCTTATACCTCTCTTACTCTTGAATACTGAGAGGGTTGTCAGATGATGCAAAGAAAACCCCTCTAAAGGGTAAGCATTAGTGACAGAGGGATAGAGCGCAAGAGAGAGAAAAGAGAGCGAGAGGAAGAGGAAGAGAAAAATGAGGTTATTAAGAGAAAAGAGCAATTCAGTCTGACAGAGGGCAGCATGGCACAGGTGCAGAAAAGAAAGCAGCCGAAGCTGAGAAGTACTTCAAAGCACGATTGGTAACTGATTCCCTTGACTTCTCTCCTGCAAATAAAATATAATATAACAATTTCTGCAAGTCCCACTGAAAAAGACTCTGCACTGCATACTCTGAGGAGCTCGTCTGAGAGGATGAACATTTTGTTGCAAACTAAACAAAGCTGTGTGTGATTTCCACCGTGACATTTTAGGAGAATCGAGTACCAGAACACAGCTCAGCTGACAAACAGGACAGGAGCATCAGTGTGTAAGAGTTGCATGTTTTTTCTCTTTAAACGTTCATTGATAGTGGACTGTCTATACTGTTGCTGCTTAAAAGCCCTTTAGGCAGAATATAATTTGAATCAACTGTCTGATTAGTACGACCTTGGGAACTGTCTTCATTCCACAGGGTAACTGACTGCAGCTCAAGATTGGTGTTAAGTTTCGTCAACACTCCTCGGAGCAAGTCTAGAATATGTTAATTAACTCATTGATTGAGGTGGGCGGTTCATTATAAAAGCAGAAGTTGAGGTCTCTGGTGTAGGAAGAAAAAAAAACACTGCTGTGCATATCAATGGCTACATCAGTAGCTTCTGCTATCCATATTCCTTCACTTCAAGGACACATTTAGTATCTGTTTCTCATTGAGGCCATACATGCAAAATAGACCAACCAAGAGTGTTTTTGCCTCCAACACTGCAAGTGGGGGAAGTACAACAGGGAGTTTTGCTTTTGAACTCATTTAAGAAACTGGGTTAAACTTTGAACATTAGTGCCATTGCTTGCTTATGCAAACATAGGGACAACAGCCATTTCAGTCAGTCTTCATCGAGGAGTTTTGAACATTGAACATCGCCATGATTGTTTCAGGAATGTCCTGAACGTCCAGTATGAAGAGTGCTATCTGATTTTGTGTCAACAGGATGCATTATTTTCCCATCTCCACCGCCATTCTTTTTCTCTCCATCCTCAGACTGGCACACTCTGTGGGAGATGGGCTCCTACGTCAAGTAAGAGGTAATTGAAAAGCGGAGAAAACAAATCTTTTCAATCAGATTTCGAAGGCTTCGTCCTCTCGCTGTGCAGGCAAATGTGCCAATTGCAAAACAAAGCACGTCACATTTTGCATCAGATAACAGAGTAGGGAAAATCACCAAAAGTCAGTCTTTGTAAGATTGTCACAAGGCCTCTTCGGCTTGTTTGTTTTGTTATATGAAAAGTATGCATAGCACAAGCAAATCAAATCCAGCCTTCAAAGATTCCCTTTTCAACGACACTATTGTTGGATTTCTTTCAGTATCACATAATAAAGACTAAACAGCACTATGTACACAGCCATAATGAAGGCTTTTCAGGTGTTGCTCAAGGTCACCACGCTGTATGTATGTACACACAAACAGACACTTACAATTTATTTTTAGCTCTGAATTCACAAGCTTTTCAGACACTCCTTTAATGTTATCTGAGTGTTACCTGTATATATTTATTTGTTAGATATTGGACAGCTCAGACGCATTTATTCTGTGACAATTTTTTAAAGTTTCTTAACTTAAGGGATAAAATGTTGAGTAGCTGCTTTGACTATACTTTGTCTATTATTCTGCCTGATAAATACCCAGCTGCCGGCAACAATATTAAATACAATCAGAATTAAGTCATATTTTATCCAAGTTCATATGTGCATAATGTACGTGAAGTAAATTGTATATCTAGAGACAAGTCTGCAGACAAATTAACCAAAGTTAAAATAGGGCATGTACCATGACAAAGTGAGTTATTAAGTGTAAGATATGTGCTGTCTTTCAGGTGGTGTATGTCCATGTGCGTGTGGTGGAGGATTTTCTTTATGTGAGCTTGTGTCTGTGTGTGTGTGTGTGTGTGTGTGTGTGTGTGTGTGTGTGTGTGTGTGTGTGTGCTCTGTCTGTTACTTCTGCCTGACAGAGAATATGAGTCAGTGCAAGATTTGAACAAAATAACACAAATGTCATCATGAAAACAAATCATTTAAAACTGCTACATATTGTAACAAAATGTAAAGAGACGGCGCTAGCTGAACACAGATAATCATCATTAAATTTCAATTTGCACAACAACTACAATCTCTATGCAGCATAGAAAACATCCAGAATTCACAATGATAATATTCAGATATAAATGTTGTATTTTGCAGTGTTTAAAACATACACCTAATTTGTGTTTCAGCTACAAACAAAATATTTACACATTTGTATGGTATATGTCTTTTTACACTAATGAGCTTAAAGCTGGCGACATGGCAGTGGTTTGTTTTGATGTGCACAGTTAACAGGATGGTAACTTATTAAAAAGGATGGGTATGGGCAGGTATTACATGGCAATTGTACACATAAGCTTTTGTGTTCACTTTGCCCATCTGGGAAGCTGTCAGACAGCAAAGCTCTGCAGAGCTTTGAAGTGCAGCACTAGCTCCATCTGTTGGAGCAACAGAGGAAAACATCATCATCTCAGACCAGAGTATATAGTGATGAATGATTGAGCAAAGTAAGTTTGGTCGATTAGGGTTCAAAGTAAGGAACTGCCAAGAAAAACTGCAGGGGCGCAGGTTAGCTAGTAGCTATAGCTACTGGTACATGTATCTTGCCATTATCCCTGTAATACTCACTGATGTCCATAGCCCCTGCTATTTTGACTAGATCTTGTCTTTGTCCCACAGTCTCAGAAGATGTAATCATTAACTTAAACTGGTAAAAAGTCAGTAGGCAACTATACAGGTACATGGTTTTGTAAGTGTCCTTGAAAGTGAAATGATAAGTAATTTTAAAATTTCACTATCTGTATGTATTTTTTGTCACGTATGGCCTTTCCGAAGACAGTTGTCACATGAATAGGGCAGTGACAAAATTAATTTCCAACCAGCGGTCACACAGAGGTGAATGACTGACTTTTTTAAATATATATTTATATTTAATGGGCCTCATATCTTATTTCACATGTGTTTTTTTTACATCATAATGCAATACCTGTCAGCTTCAGTTTAAGGAGGTAAGGGAAGTAAATTCTTTCTGCTTGTATTTGATCTCTCTATCTCTTTGTCTGAGCCTTTGGGATGATCAAGGTCAGGCTTTTTATTGCACTACAGTTGCAGAGAAACCCTCGTGACTGTGCAGAGCTGTAGTAGGTAGGGCAAGTGTTCCCATGTGCTTTCTATAGCGATGATTTCATATTTATGTTCCCTCAATGCCAACGCGTGCTGGAGCTCATTTGAGCATGCACTGTGTGAATGGCAAATTATCACAACAAGATGCTAATCAGGGATCAGAAGTCAAGATGATCACTGTCACTGTATGTTGGCAGAGTGTAATCTACACACGTTGCAACACTAAGGTCTGCCCCCTAAAGCTCCTGGTAGCATGTGTAAATCCACCGCATGGGAGGTTGGGGATGGAAGGGGATACGTGAGAGACTGTTTAAGTTTTGCAAAATGTCCAGGCAAGTGGACAGGCAATCAATGTGTCCATCTTATTCATTATATGGATTTATCCTGTAAGTTAGATTGGAAAGTTGATGTAAATTGGTCAGAGGATTTTTTAATTGTTTAAATCTACAATTAATAAATGTCCATGCCTTAATTTCTGCAGCTCTGATAGTTTAAATTACCACCCGAAAGCTAAGGTGAGTGACAGGATTCCCAGAGGATTCCACAGCTACCACTGACCTAAAAAACCGAAATGACTGTTCAGACAACATGCTAAAATCCATTGATTCTTGTCTTGATCTTACAGTACATGGCTTAGCTTCACCTCGATGGTGCTGCTTTAGTTAAGCAGAAAACTCATAGGAGATGTACTGCATCTGTTGCCAGAGTGATTGTATAATTCCTCGGAGGAGGGCTGCTTTTGGACAGTTAGCTTTTTCAAGAAGTGCAGCTTACACAGAATACACTTTTATACATGTAGGAATCTGATTCAGTAAGGTGTGTAACCTGTTGTTACTTGTGGTTCGTGTATATTTTCATAAATTGTTTTATTGTACCTGTGCAGAGACTATAAAATTAGCCATATTGGCTAAACTGGAACATTTATAAAAATAGTTATCAGTTTACGCTGCCTTTATTATACTACACTGAATCCTGTAAAAGATAATTGGAGGAGCTGTTTTTAGATAATTACCTAAATGCGATTTCTGACTGTAAAAGGAGGAATGTATTGCCTTGTAGAGCTGTAATGGTGCATTACTGTGGTGGGTGATGCCTAGTTTCTGAGGATTACAGCCTAGTCTCGGGGGGATTACAAACACAGAATAGTTTATTTTTCATCCACACAATGTGCAAATGAACATCCCACCTCAAAATAGATAAATAACAGAATTAGCCCGTAGGGAGGTGTACATTTCTAATTAAACATTGCAGGTGTAAAAGCTAGGCTGCACATCTGTTTACACAAATTACAAATGTTCACTCAATGGAAACCAGATAATGTTGTGTACCCAGCGCTGTCTTTTCCACTAATGATTATTCCAGAGTGAAGCGCTGAATTTACTGCCATTTTTTCAGGCAACACTGCATCCCGTAATTCACAGTGATAATGTATACACAGATGTGTAAACACAGATTTATATTTTTTCCAGTGTATGCTTACACTGGAGGGATACTGGCAGGGATGCATGCAGCCAGTGTTTGAAGATTTGATGGCAGAATATGAAAGAGAAATGAGAGTTTGGCATGTGCTTTAATTGGATGTACTGAGAAGAAATGAAGTGCACTCATTTTGGTTTTCAATTGGAGTTCACATTATGTTAAAATGTATTTGTTTTACTAAATTATGTTAAAACTACTGCATATGATTTTTTGGACATAGTGTGATTTCTTATTAAGATAGTACATGTGTGGCATGACTCCTCTTCTGGCTAAGCCATCATTATTACAGGACTATTTAGAGAGCAATTTATAGCAAATAAGGATCTGCCCAAACATTTCTTTCTTTTATGCACAAATGCAGCCAGTGAACACATTTACGTGAAGCTGCCCTGCAAGTGTTAACAGTGATTTAGTGGTGACTTGAGACATAGCATCACTGCTACTTTAAGTTTCAGTGCCAGTGACTATGTGCTGCTATATAAGAATAAATTGTTTTTTTAACAGGTCATTAACAGGCAATTTTGGTGCCATATAAAAATAGACACTGTCATCCTCAAAGCTTTTTCTTGGGCCGTACACAACAATAGGTTCTGGTTACATTATCTTCTGACTTGAGGGCGATATATGCTGCTATACTGCAAGCCTTGTGGTTTTAGAGGATTGTGCACTGAAAACCACAAGACAGCTGGTGTTTCAAAATGTTTTTCTAATATCGCTGAACAGCTGAGAGTGGCAAGGGGCTGTTTGTTCTATTCAATGGCCACTAGATGACAGAGCCACTTTGTGGGCCATACGCAGCCTAATTACTCTTTGTCCTCCTTTCCAGAAGGGACTGAGCTCCATTAAAGTGAAGATAACTGACAGAAACAGGGACACAAAAAGTCTCTAATGTGTGAGATGATGACTGTTCTGTGGACAGGTGTATCTTAATCTGGAAAGAGATGGATTTCCATTGGTCTGTTTGCTTGATTCTTCAAAGGAGTGAAACAATATACAGCCAGTAGATGGCATTACTGAATCACTCCTAACTGATGCAGCCACATAACCGGGTACAAATGTTTGTTTCATGTCATTTTGACATCACTGTTCAGGATGTTTCAGGTTTGATCTTGTAACTTGGACTTGGCTGGAAAGCAAAATGGTAAAAAAAATAAAATGGTGTTTGTTTTATGTAAATTATAAATTCCCTAAACATAAATGAAACATTCATGTAAAAAAACAACTGAATCGTCATAAGAAAAAATAAGCCTGCCTGAGCTGGTGTGTAATCTGAGGCTGTACAAGATAAAAACAGCTGTTATTTTGTAACAAACTTCATTATACGTGTTTATTATTTCCATGGTAGGTGCTGATATTTCCTATACTGTGTGTTCACGGTGCTTTGACGAATGGGAATACTTTACCCTCAGTGATCACTGACTGTAAGCAGTCAGTTTAGACAAACATTGCTTTAGAAACCTCAAATACCCAATGCAATATCCATACTCATCTTTAGTAGGTGGATTAAAAAATATATAAGCTGCTATATTTTTCATTAAAAAAAACCCACTTAATTAAAGATACCACTACATCCTCATCAAGCTCTGTATTGCTGCACAACATGACATCCTTGAAAAGTAAGAGGCCACAGGATCATGGGACAGTATTTTAATAGGGTGCACCAAGGGTAACCAATGCCAAAGGCATTTGCTTAACCATTTTCATCAGCAAAAAAATAAATCCTCCAAAAACAGTTACCTTGGTGGTTTAATAATGTTTTCACAACAATTGCTTTCACAATGTATTTTAACTAAAACCAAGGTCTTCTGTCTTTAACCTGCATTTTACAGACAAACAGAAAAAGCCAACCATGGGATCACGTCTGATGTCAATTTAATTGTTTTTGTGTGGTTGTTCTCTGGTTTACCTCGTTCCAGAGTAGAAAACAGAATGGCCTGACAGAAAGTTGGCACAGCGGTCCTGTGCCATAGTCCCCTCAGCATTTGCCGATGCTATGACGCCCAGCCCTCCCCTTGTTGATCAGAGGGAAACTTGCCGACGCCACTGTGTCGCATTCTGGGGATAGCTGCACATAGGGACGCTGTGATGTGCCACCTGGCCCTGGGCCCCGTTGGTCAAGAACTCTCCCTGACCTCTCCATTAAAACTCGTTTGCCATTGAGAGCCACGTCAGGGAGAGTCTCTGAGGACCACTTGTGTGCATTCTCCCCGTGATGAGGACAGACCAGAGGATGATTGCCGACACCTTTTGGGGAAGCTTTGCCTGCCTCTTCCTCTCAATAGGCTCATGAAGCCACCTGGCCCCAAGAACTACACAGTTGCACATCAAAGATTGTCCATTTGGTCGGCAGCCAATAGACCACTCTGTGCCTCCTCGCCCCATTACTAATAACTATAAGCTCTAAAAGAGCATGATGTGTGATAGATGCAAAGCCAGAAAGATTTTGAAAGGAATAATTGTTAAATCTGATAAAGAACTACTGGATTTTACATTAAAGAATGCTGTTGCTTCTCATTTTGCACACTCTTCCAAAAACAGATTTTTTTCAAATCAGGTTTTTGGCATCAGAGTGTCATGGCTAAAACTTTTCTGAACTTCTAATGCAACATTTTACAAATAAAGAAACACAAATTCACACAACAGTCATGTATGTGATTAAGTGATTTAGATTGGAATTTCAGTCATCAATACAATATTATTACAGTACTAATTAGTGTCAGTAGCCATGCACACACCATGTTTTCATAGTGTGGCTGACCGTCCTGCGAAGTTGTAATAAATTATCCTTTATCTCCGCACCCCCAATTCTCATCAGATTCCCAGTATTGTGGAGAGTTTTAAGTGCAAAACAGGTGTTTGGTTTGTTTTCCACATTCGGTCACCTAACCTAGATCCCTTCTAGTCACAGACACAGCATTGACACCCGCAATAACATGTGCTATTAGACCTCACATGCAGTCTACACCATGTTTGTCTGAGTAGTCCTCAGCAAAATGATAATATTTGTCCTGAGAGCTGAGAGTAGATACTAGAAAGCCCCTGACACTTGGTCCAACTGGCTGGAAAGACACTGTCTCCACCTGTTGCAGGTCAGGGGCTAATGCTGTAAGGTCAGAGGTTGTTTCCACATGGCTGGTTTGGAACTCTTGCTTTCTCTGGCTGTAACAGTTCCCCCCCCCAGCCCCGGTGCTGAATGTTTTAATCAACAGTTAAAACCAATTGGTGAGATGCACTGAGCTAGCTAGTAAATGGGCAGCTGTATACTTTTAAGAATAATTATGCATGCAGCTCACATTGTTGTCAAATTACCATGAACTAGTGTGTTTTAAGGATTCTGTTATTGCAAAAATAACTGGTTATGTATGTTTCTTTAGAATAATAAATAATATCTGAGGCTTAAATGTATCTATTTAAAAATAATACATGACTTTGTATTGACAAATTATTTTCCAAGATATTGTGTTGGAAAAATTAAATGTCCCACCCACTTTGCCATATAATCTCTTGAGCTTAGCTGCCGTCTCAATTGTGGGCAAGACAATGTGAGTTGGCTGCACAACAGATAAATGGACCACATTAGAGCAAAAACAACTGTTATGTGGTTACCGGGCTCAATGTTCTGGGCTATGTTCAACAGAGCAATGTAATGAGCAGATAACTGGGCCATCATATAACACATCGCCAAATACCATTGACTTGTAAGGCTCGTTTTAATGGTACCAGGGATGTATGCCACTTTTAGCCACATTTAACTCCGGCATTGTACACCTCAGAGGATTCAGTGGTATGTCCAGAGGCTAATTAGCTTGAAAAACAATAGCTCCCTGATCACCGTTCCATTGTGCTCCCCTGCATTGTGCGGCGGATCTGATTACAAACTTGTGATAAACAAGGAGCTAAATTAGATGTGCAGTTGTTGCCATTGTCCCCGATTTCTGATACCCCTGCGTCCTTTGTATGCGGTATGTACAAACCAAAGCGGACAAGCCTGAAAGAGTCACTAGTCCCTGATGGAGTATAAATGTATGGTAAATGACAGAGAGAGAGAGAGCTGATACAGTTGCTTTGCTCTCTGCGGTCACCTTCTTCTGGCAGGGCCCAAGGTAATTAAGAACATGAATGCAGTCCAAGTAGTGGGCTGCTTAAGACAGAATATTAATGTAGCTTTGATGGATGGAGTCAAAAGTGATTTCTTGCAGCAGAGCGTGGGTTGAGAGCCAGCTGGTCTCGGGTTAGAGAGCTGTATGGTGGGCAGATGCTTACAGGCCCTCTTAGCCTCTGCTGATGGAGCACAATTGATTAATGCCCCCCAATTAGGAAAACATTAAAAGCCACGTTTTCCAAAGCACAATTCAGTGTCACATAATGCATGTGGGGCATTTTGTGTATTCCCATGACAATAGAGGTCGGGGCAGCTCAGTTTGCATGGAATCCACACTTGGCAAATTTCCACCACATTAACTGCCTGGTATGTGGAGCACTGATTCTTAATGGTTCAGCTTTTAGAAACAACAATGGAGTGGGCATTTACATATAAAGACATCCATGTCAACAACATAGATTAATGGTATTCTTCTTTTAATGGCTATGGAAAAGGTTTGGTTTAAAGTTTGTAACATACTTAAACTTCAAGTCAAGTGAATTCAAATTATTCTAAACAGACAGCTGTTAATTTGTCATGTGTGGCTCACGACTTTTATCCAGTCTAGCATTTGTAAACTTAAAAAAATAAAATTAAAAAATATTTTAAATTTACAAATTTCACCTAGAGCATTTCTCTTAGATTGAAAAATAAAACCGTATGATGATTTTATCATCTCATAAAACTAAGGTCATAAAACATTAACATAGCATGTCTCTTCCTCTTATCACTATTAGACCGTAGGCCTGTCAGGCCTGGGCTTGAGTTGGCTCCATGTTTTATAGCTCCTAAAACATTTTAAAATAAAAACACTTGTATTAGTCATCTCTTGTTTACTTTGCTTTCCCTCTGACTGTATCAGTGTTACACAATGTGTACAGTGCTGGTGAACGGCTAGCTTTGTTTCATGTACAGCTCAAAGGATCAAATGCCATTTGCCTGGTGTATTTTTGCATTTTGCAGGATTGTGCTGACCTTTTGTAAAGTCGCACAGTTGAGACAAGGGCCCCACCCATTATCTTGCTCCTTACTTTCTACCCAGCCTACGGGCTACATTACTATTACTGATTCCCGTACGTGATCCATAGCCTCCCACTGGACATGCAAGGAGCCAGGGAATGTGTCCTTGTTACTCACCAAGCAAAGTCTGTTATGGTCTTGTAACAGGAAGCCCTGAGCTGAGACATCTACTGGCCTGCCTGTCAGAAATCCCTAGAATTTCTCAAGGGAGAGACAGCAAGAGAAAAAGGGCAGAATTAAAACTGGAGGACAATGTTAATTTATGTGTTAACAGTGGTATCCACATCTCCCAAGGTCACAGTGCAGTCACTGTTTGCATCAAATATTCTTATTGGAGATATTCTTATAATATGACGGGGTGTAATTGATCATGTCCCTGAGGCTCTCTCCTGTCTAAGCTCCATATGTGTCTTAAGACTAGACAGGGTCAAGGCAGGGGACAACTGCAAGGCGCTTGTTAAGTGTTGGAGGCTCGTGCCGCTGGGACCCCTGAGCCATTCCTGGCATCCTGCTGTACGCCTGGGGGGTCCTGTCCCATGCTGTCCATCTCATCCATTGCCGCCGTCATATTATGTCTAGGCCTCTCCACACTCCGAGCTCAAGAGGCTCTTGATTGTATAGAAACCAAAAATAAACAAATCAACAAAACAAAAGGGGAGAGGTGGACAAAGAGAGCAGGCTGCTTGGGACAGACATGCTTTTCCATCTGTTTGAAGCTGTCAGCCTTTGAGTTTTGGAATGATTCCACCAACATTTAGCCACACACCCTGTGTACAGCTACAGCGCTGTCAACTAAACTCTGACTGAGCATGTAGTGTCTTTACTGCCATGATTCAAAATAAACGAGATAGCACAGTATGTTTTAGATCACCATTAGATCTTTTCATATCATATCTGTTTCGATAATTGAATAGTGATTGATAGTGGCTTTTTTAGCATGCCAACTGTTAAAATATAAACAAACACTAAATGACATGTAACATAATAGGGGGTTTCCGTATAATGTTTTCACGAGACGTTATGTATTGGGATGTTCCATTGTTTCAGAGTTTTGTTACTGGTCTTCAAAAGGCTTTTGTAAGCCATGTTTGTGCAGACATGGTGCAACACCACCATAAATCATAAGTCTAAAACAGGTTTCATATTATTCACACACATCCAACACACAGAAATAAATATTGGATCTCCTAGCAGATATGATCTAGTAATAAATATGACAGGATTTATTTTAAACACAGTTGAATGTGTCATCTCTGCTTGCACTTTTCATTGTAGTATTCTTCCTTTACCTCTGTTAACAAAATGATTGTATCCCACAAGATGATTAAAAATGTTTTAATATCAGCAGGGGATTTGTTATGGAGACATTGCAGTGTTGTGACTGTATCCATGGAAATGGAGCAAAATGTTAGTGGTTGCAGCATAGGTTGCAAAAATTATTCCAGACAAAAAGTGTCACTGGATGCACTTTTATGCCTCTCATTGTTCAGATTATTTACAATAATAACATTTTGTAATTGCTTGAGAAAAAAAATCAAAGTTTTTTCTATGGTCAAAGTGTTTTTTAAACATACCCAGGAGGTCAAAGGTGGTCAGGATTAAGAGTTCAGTCATAAGAGCCACCCTTTATATGGTTTTAAGCACAAGCATTCACAGCATACAATTTTCCTCTTTAATCTCCTGATGATGGATGACTTGACATTCAATATTGCATTAAAAAAGCTTTGTGGAGCACAACTCGGCTCTATGGGCCCACAGAGGATAAATCTATGTCTGCCAATTGTGAATGAAGTGATGGTAAAATATATTTTTATACTCTTTCTCTCTGGACACAACGGTGTAATTAACAATATGTTTTTCTACAGCCTGTTTATTTGACACAAAGGTGACATGGAAGATTTACTGCCTTAGAGAATGTCAGTTTTCAAAACACCCAACCACCTGTAGAACAATATAAAGCTCCAATAAAACCAATGAGTTATTGTGAGGATTGATTACTATGTAGAGATAGATGGTTTCAGGTCAAACGCTTGCTTCAACTGGATGCCGTACAGAGTGTGGAATCTTTAATGAAGGGTTATCGTACTCCATGTTTGTTACCAACACAGCACACCTGGTAAAGACTCCTCCTACTCATTTTGCAGGCCTGCCATTATTGGACACCTGCTGTTGTTCTTGTTGTGGAGTGACTCAAGAGCATTACATCAATAAAGGGCATAAGGAATTAATGAGTAAAGGAAAGGGGGGCATCCTGGCTGTTGGCACATTAACATCTGGCCGCAGATTTTTAGAATTACAGAAGCATGAGGGCATTGTGCTTCTGATGATTGTTATCAGTGCAGATAACTCGTGTAATAGCGGATATGGACAAGTGGTTTTTTACAGTGTTGTTTATAATCTATATATGCACAATAGATCCAGCTGTCGAACATGGGGCTGTTGAACGATGAGGACATGGGCCACATTACATTGCCCTTTAGTTGTCGTGTCTTTCTTCATTGCTTACACGTTTTTATTGGTGGTGACCGACCTAACTACTAATCAACAAGCTTTTGAAAGGAGAAAAATGCCAATAAAGTTGCTGAGGGCAGGCATCAACCAATGCATATTTGTCTCTTTGAATTAGGGAGCGAGTCTGACATTTCAAGCACTGCTATCAATTGCATATATAAATTCCTCTTTCGTCACACCAGGACTAACAAGCTAATAACACCTCTTCAGCCAGGGCACGAGGACAAACCAGGACCACAGGATCAATTGTCAAGTTTCCTTCACAGGTGTACGGTGAACAGACACAACAACAAAAAACACAAATCATGTTCTTAAAAGTAATTGCCAAAATTGTTTCCCTTAATTTGACTGTGACCTGGTTCACATTCCGTGCACGGTGCCTTTTAAACCTACACTGCAAAAACTTGAGGTAAAGTCATTTAGTTTAATATTAAGCCCAGAAATCATCATTAAAAAAAAATCACTGATGAAATAACTTTATAAATCAGTGACTTGGGTGTCTTTTTTTACAGCATTGCAGGGAATTTGTTTATTTTGATTTGTTTAAAGACATCAATAATTCATTCTAAATCAAGTTAAACTTCACTAGGAACAAGTGGAAATATCTAATTTCACTAAGATTTGTCTCTTATTTTTATAAATCAGGACTGAAGTTTGAAGTGTTTTGCATGGGCATGTACATGTAGTGTCACATAAATCACATTGAATAAGCTGTGACCTTCTGTGCAGTGACATTCATTTCTTTACATTTACATTTATTCATTTAGCTGACGCTTTTATCCAAAGCGACTTACAATTGCTATACATGTCAGAGGTCGCACGCCTCTGGAGCAACGAGGGGTTAAGTGTCTTGCTCAGGGACACAATGGTGGATGGATCACAGTGAACAGTAACACTAGAACTACCATAATACTGTAACTACTAGAATGGCCAGTCATTCTGACCGCTCATACATTAATTGCATTTAACTTAAATGATCAATGTAAAATCTAAGAATGAATGGATCTGTAATGTTAGGATAGGTGATAGGATACATGATAGTTTATAAAAACATCACTAATATGCATTTAAATGCATAGTAAAAGCCTTTATGAACACATACGAAATGCATAAATATCCCTGACTGTCACAGGAAAAGAGCATGAAAATTTGCTAAACTGCAAGAAAACAAACTGATTTTGGAGAAATACCACGGATCAATTTCACTGACACTTCTGGATCAATTACTCACAGTCAACACAGGTAATGTCCTATCTTCCACATGCTGCTCCCACACACTACCTTGTGACATTTGTCACAGCGTCAAAGTGTCTTGTTCTATTATTTCAATTTGGTTTTTAGGCTGAAAGATTTAGATGAATATGAAGCTAGGTTTTAGCTTTGAAATAGCAAGAAGTTGTTTCTGGGAAACAGTGACGCATCTTCAAGAGCGGGAAAAAGGAGCAAACACTGAAATGATTCACTGTCTATAATGCGTACAGTCAACGTGACTTTTATGGCCATTCAAAGTAGAAATACTCAGAACAATATAACAATGTCAGAATAAAATACACGCATATTTATGAAAAGTCTGGGTCCTATAGGTTATATTTATTACATTGCAAAATTTTAACACAGTAAAAATAACTGCCTTGGTAGTTCTAGTGTTAAACCACATCTCATTGTTTTATTAGCAGCAGAGTTGGTAGGACACCAGCAAGACATTGTCACCAGTCCCCCGAAGCATTGCTTGCACTGATGCCATATAGGTACCTTAGGAAGATGTCCAAGAAAAGCCACTAATGCCTCAACTCTGCCATCACAACAGCATGAAACAATGCCTCCACCACATCCCTTTCAGTCCACTCAACTGATGGGTAACTGGAGTCGCCTTGAGAGGAGCCCCGTGCAGCGTTATCAGGGGTGGGAAGGGGGTGTGAACAGCGGCAGAGATGCCTCCGAGGTCAAGCCTTTAATAATGATTACAAACTGGAGCTGGCTGCTGGAGCGACAGGCTGCAGCTGTGGGCCGGCCGGCCTTTGAAGTGCCCCCCGCCTGTTGCAGGGTCCCAGGCCCCCTCGCATGAGGAGACGCTGGAACTATGTGGCTGCCTGTGGGAAAGAATGTCATGCGACGCCAGAGTGACGGAGCGCTGGATGGCTGAAGGGTGGACGGCTCGGCTGGTCCTGCTGTTGGGCTTGTGGGTCGAACGCTGGGGACCACTGGGGATGGCACTGGGGGATGAGGGAGGGAGAATAAGGCAGTGTGCATGTGCTGCTGTGGTCAGAGTCTGTGTTCTTTGGTTACTCAAGCATACAGGGTGGGGGGTTTGATAAAATTACTGCCAAAAAGCACACAGCCATTGTGTGACAGACACTGTGGCTGCACTGCAGCTAATGTAGTTTTATTTTTACAGAAATTTTAAATAAAATGTTGAATATTGGAAATGCAAAGTACATCAGCTCTCTCTCTTTTTCCTGACATTCCAACCCTCCTCTGCCATTGTAAACAGTTTGAATTTATCCAAATCACACTGCTTATATGTGCTAATCAAAAATTGAGCAAGAATGCCTGACATTGAGCAACAGAAAAGTTATGGCAAATAATTTAGATCTAGGATGCTAAAACACATCTCCAGTAAAAGCTCTTTAATGGTTCACTGGGAAAATTAATAGTGTGCTACAAACACCATCTTATAAATACTACTGTTAAAAAAATATTTAACATGTTCAAATTGTGTATTCCTTAAATGAACTTAAAACTCACACAACCTTATTTTGACAAGTCCTTTGTTTAGTAGACAACAGTGCATAATAAACACCTGTACATTTCATACAGCATCGAGACATGAAGTATCACATAACATGTACTTCTCAAATGTAATTTATAGCATTCATCAGAAAGAGGAAACTTTTTAACCTCTGTTGTAAGATGCTTCTAACATGATGTTCATTGGAAAGATTTATGGCTGATCTACTTAATTGCTACCTGCCCAATGATGCTACAGGTGAATTATTATGCACGCATAGTTTCTGGCCATATCAGGGCAACACATCAAGTTATTACTTAGCTTGCAAAATGAGCGGTGACAAGAAGACTACCGTGATTTGCTGTGGGGATGCTGGTGGGTACGCAAGTATGCAATTATTTCATTGTCCTGTAAAGGTGTCTTAAAGTGCAGGATTGCAGTAGTAGTAGTTCACATTGTTCAACCATAAAAGTCTTGCATATGTTGGCATAATGTGGACCAACATGCAGTAACTAGACATGAGTTTACATAGAGTGAAAATCATAATTCAAGGTCCACTTATTTGCTTTCCTGGAGCTCACATGAAAGCCTACTGTACTTACAAATGATCCGTGAATGTGATGTTATAATGCCGCAGATTTCTGTAAAGCTATTATAAATAAGAGACATGACATCATCAAAGATACGTACAGATATAATCATATTTTTTTTTCCTTTAAAAAATGAAGAGGAGCAGCACTGAGCGCAGTAATGACATCATCTCTTCCATAACAATGATCCATTGTGTTGTATAGGCTTCTGCTCTCTGGCAATGGCTGTCCATAAGTTTTATTTGGCATTTTATAGCTGTTAGATCACAGCAGCTCCTTGCCATGCTCAAAGGTGGCCACTTTCTGATAGTCCACAGAGAGGGCTGCAAGAAAGAGCCAAGAGATGGAGGGTGGGGTGGGGAGGTGGGAGGTTTGGAGTGGAGGGGGGCGATCCACTTCTGGCAGACATTGTTGAGAGAAAGTGAGAGTGTGAGAGGGAGGGATGAGAGAAAATTAGTGAGAAGAAAAGAGACCACCACAGCTAATGTAAGTCCTGGGTTTCAGCTCAGTCCCTCTGATGCAGAGCCGGCCTTTCATCTCTTTCACAAGGATTTCCTTCCTATTTCCCCTCAACAGACGGGTAATTGCTAAATGACAGTGAAGCAAAATGACTTAATACGCTGCAAACCCTGGCTTCTCTGTAAAGGGAAAAAAGGACTCTAATATGAAAGCAGAGGTCTATTGCTGCCTCTCAAGTTATGCTCATTTGAAAAAAAACTTGGGATTTCTGAAGGGGTGTCCAGGATGTTTTGAGGTCATGGAGGATTGCAAAATAACATGTGCAATGTTAGCACAAGTGTGAGGTCACAGTTTTGTCCATGAATATCTCCTTGTGATGGCTGGTAAAAAAGGCTCCTGTACTACATCAAATATTAGAGTATTAAGCGCCTGATGATCTGAACTTCAATTATGATAACTATGTTTTATTAAGGAATGAATCAGTAATAAATAAATTCTCAAATTGAAAAGTTGCATGTTAAATAACCTTCCAATTTATTCAGCATAATGGCAATGGCTTAGTTTTTGAGATCATAAATACTTTAAGTTGCAGTTAAGTTCTGTCCAACTGTAATAAGAGTGCAAGCAGGGGACGTACAGACTGTCTCTGTTGTTGTTGGAGAGAACAAAAATATGTCTGAGATTTGCATGTAAAAGTGACCAATTGCGCCCACTGGAGAAAAGTTGTAAAGCCTCACCATCACCAGGAAAAATAGACAGAAATATGTTCTCTGAATGAGGCCAAGCAAACTGTTCAAATGTCAGCAAAGAAATAAGACGGACAGTCATTTGACTTGTTAGTCCTTTTTAAATGTTCTTTCTTTCTCTTTGCATTTTTTTTTTATTTCTTTCCGCTCTTTTTACAGGTCCACACTCAAGCTGTCAGAGGTCTGTTCAATTTATTTTCTGAAATAATCTAAGACTCAGTACGGTATATTTTAAATATCCAACTGTGATCTATTGAAGCCCATTACTTCAGCATAATTGAAAAGTAAACATACTTCAATGCAGATTAAAAGGCTAACTTAATGCAGTTACAGCAATGACATGTCCCCATGTTCAGATATTTCTAAGTACCCTGCTGCACCACCCCCCAAACCCAACTTTTTACGATCTGCTTCATAAATGCATCCATTCTCCGCAAATGTGCCCATGTCCTCTCCTGTGACCAGTAATAGCCCTCGGCTGGATTGAGTGTGCCATAATGTAATTTGGATATTAGACTACAGTTAACTGCATATGTATTGGCAGACCTCTGGTTTCTGTGCTCAATTCAACCACAGGACGTAAGGATAATGTTTCCCTCTACCACCATTAATATCAGTGGCTTTAAATACTGCCGAGACGCCGACCAACAAGTAATATTGGGCTACCTGGCACTTCTTTCTGTTGACATTAAATCCTATTTCTTATTCAATCTTGCATGCCGTCATTTTAAATGTTACCCTAGTAACTTTGACTGTTTGGTAACACACTGATCAGGACTGTCTTTGAGTGAGCAGAAGAGTGACTTTACAGAGTAGGAATTTGACAGAGTAGTCACTTGAGCGCTGTTTGGGAGGTTATTTAAAACAATCACTCAATGTCAGTTGCAGCAATGTGCTTTACATTGTGTCACAACTCTTTGACTGACAAATAGTCAAAGTCATTGATCTTAATTAATTAATTGATTAATTTGAACACACCATATTGTGAATTGTTTATTTTGCGAATTGTGAACAGACATATATTTATTTTTTTTGTGGGGATATGAAACAATTTATCACAATGTAAGTCAATTTAACCTCCCAAGTTTGTGTTTTTAATTTTTCCAATAACACTGTTCAACTTCCAAAGTCAAAAAAAAAGTTTCCTGGTGAGATCCAACCCTGCAATCAGACAATGTGTTCTCAGTTGCTGTATAAACAGTTCCATTTCAGCAGTGTGACTCATTTGATGTGTACTGTGTAATTCAGGGTTGGTGTAAATATACCCTGTTCAAACCGACGCTGACCAGCTTTCATGACAGAGTTGGATGCATTATCTAAGCATTGTAACTCCAAAAATAAAATTACAAGGACAAAAAACACACTGCAGAGATTTTTACTCTTGTAGTTAGCACATTAAATCAAATTAATAAGCTACCTTTTTATGTCCTTAGCAGGTCACCTCTGCGTGCACCTGCAGGAAATGTTATAATTTAAAGGTCATGGATAATAAATGCTTGCATGTGTCACACTTGGGTTAATTTATTGATTGGGTGATGGATTTGTTGATTGCATTAATTAATGACTGATATGTTTATTCCTTTATTGACAAAACAGGGAGTCATGGTTTTGTTTTGGTAATATAGGGTATGGCAATGTTAGTACTGTATTAGTTCAGACTAAATTGAAGACAACACAGCAGCGTTCTGGCAACTTCAGATTAATAGATCATTTTAGAATCTGTATTTTTCCCCAGTTTTGTCTCTGAGTTCAATGCTTGTTGTTCATCGGGCTCAAGTGTTAGGTGAGTGACAAGGGGAGTTTGTCTTGATCACACCATCTGTGACTTTGTAGATGTTAAATAAAGGTAAAAAACTGAGAAAGTGGGGAGACAAAGAGAGAAACACAGGGTGAAAGAGAGTGTTTTAATGGCCTACCACCTCTTTAGAGTTGTCTCGCGGAGCTCTCCCCCTTCTTGAGGGTTAAATGGGAAACGAATCCAGTGATATGTTTCACCTGCTGCAAAGTCACCCCGAAAATAAAAAGGCTTCTCTCCAACTCCTGTAGCTCACTGAACAACTTAACCCACTATTACATCATTCCAACTGGATGTGTGCCAGACAACACTTGGCTGCCGTCCACCTTAGTTTCTTTCTCTGTGTCTTTCTTTCTTTTTTTTAGCAACTGCACACAGATGCAAACATTTTGTACAGTTTTTCTTACAACATTAAATACACTTCATTGCCTGATGGCTGCCACATTTGGCCCTGTAGCTGACAGTTTGTCATTCCTCCTTGCAAAAATTGACAGATTATCTTTTATTTGTGCCACTGCTCACCTTATGTGTGCCACTTGAGAGACAGATGGATGTGTGTAACACCAGATTCTGGGCTGAATGGTGAATTGTACGTCACTCTAAGTAAGCCCTGCAGGAGAATGCACGCTGAAAGATGCCCTCCTCCTTATCAGTCAATGGGCATAAGTCTATCAGCGGCTAAGGCCTGGAGGAAGGGCTCTGTTTTTTAACTGTTATGAATAGGTGCTTTTCTTGCTTCCTTTTCCTCTAACCCCTTGCCCTGAGGCAGATACTAAGGATGGCTTTGCTTAAACTCAACAGAATTCTTAAGAGAGTAGGTCTGAGGAAGACAAACCTATGGCGCGCAGTGATCTCTGGGGTTCCCTAACTTTTGTATATAACAAACAAAAGTTTTGTTGTTCGGCAAACATGCTACCTTGTAAATTCTTACTGAACTGAGAGCAGTCAGATCATTTTTTTGTCATCAAGGTTGCACTGACTTTGCATTAACTACTGAAGTTATTAATGTTTTGTGTTTTGTTTATCGTGTATAATCTGAATCTGCAAAGTAACTGTTGACTACAGCAGTCAGAGGTAGTGTGGTAAAACGTAAACTTAAATGTAGAGAAGTAGAAAGAAAAAGTTGCATAAAATGCAAGTACTTAATTCAATTGTTAATAACTTTTAAAATTTAAAATTTACTTAAGTACAGTACTTGAGCACATGTACAGTCAGACAGGCCCATGCACCCCCGAAATAAACCAATGGAAACCCTGTGACATCTGATGGATTTCACGTTATAACACCATTTCAGAGACACAACATGTAATATGTATTAACACATTACAATAAGTGATGTCCTGACTGAGCACTGAACTCTTACAATTGTAAATTCCTCAGTCTCTGACAACATTTTCTGTTACTACCAGCCTATGATAAAGCTCCATGATGATAAATGTGCCCGTTGATTGAGGCTAAGTCTTTACTGTACTCTGTTTGCACAGTGAGATATCCAAGCCCAAATCTGTCCACAATCGGTTTATCAAATTTACTGTAAGAATTATCTTTTAATACTGTATACATTGCTTTCAGAAGGTTCTAGTTAATCTCAACTATGCACATGTGCACAAGGCAAACATTATTCATTGTTTGGACAGGATTTTCTTCCCAACACAGCACATTGCACAGTTCACATTTGTGAGAGCTCTTAACTTGTCAAGTGAGACCTTGGCTGATGCCTCCAGGTGAAAACAGGTTGAAATTATCTGCAGGGTCTTTTTTTTGTTATTATTCTTGTGCATTTCTCCTAAGCAACAATTCCAAAATTCCCCTGCATCTCTGTGCCGATTTGCCAGCTTTTAGGGAACATAAAAATGAGTGACATGTATTGATAGGTAAAGATCTGATCCTTTGAATTCACTGAAGAAATTGGCATCACACTGACAGAAAAATAATATTGAGCAGTGGAAAACAACAGCATAGCTCTCTTGTAAAATAAAGACAACCTCCAATTCACCTGGCGAGAAAGGAGCAGAGCGTGTCCAGTCCTGAGGGTCAATGCCAATGCAGTGATGTCACCTGTTTGATCGAGCACTTGGAAAACAGTTTTCATGATAGATTGCCTTAAGGTGCTGCATCCAAAATCAAGACAGCATAGTTTCCTTGTAACTCTGATTATTTTAAGAGTCATCTGATGAATTGCTGTAATAGCAGTGAGTGACTGCTGTTGAAGGAAAAAAATGTTTTTGAAGCAAAGATTTTGTTAAGCAAAGCGCAGCAAGTATAAAGTAGCAGCACAATATCTCTCTCTTTTGCTAGAGATCACTGTTCACACCCAGCCACAGCCTTGCCTTATGTGTTGACAACAATGCCAAAATGTCAAGCCTCACGCACAAAATTTGTGCTTTGTCAACCAGTTCTGTAATTGCTATTTAATTTATAGACACAGAGTGCCTCACAGGCAAAACTCAAGCTCCAAAAGCATGCTGCAAGGAGTTCTCAGGGTATAGTGATGAGGGATTTTATGCATGGGCCTTACGACATTTCACATACAGCACGTATCTCCTCAACTGGGGATGATTGATGCTCCTGTTCTTGTAGAAAAAATAAATATCACATTTCAACCAGACAGGTGTCTCCATCCCCGTGAATCCTTACATTAATGTTGCAGTTTCTCCATGGTTTATGGTGCTTAAAGAATTTGTCCCAGGTCCTCAGAGACATGCTTCCTTGTGTAGAATTGTGGGGGGCACACCTTGAGGCAAAAACAGGAGTATCACCAAACAATTTTACTGCAGTGCAACACATATAAAGTGATTACTGAGCTATCATCTTTTACATTAGCGTTGTAACACAAGACTGTAATTCTCCAATTTCTATATTACTGTTTTTGCTGTTTTTCATTTGTGAGCAAAATAATCTCATGTATTCTGATGATTAAAGCAGCCCAATACAGTATGCAGGGTTCATTAATTCTGATGAAACACAATTCAGTTTTATGAGATTAGAAGTTTTTTCTCAAACACAGCAAGCATTTCAACAAATTGGAATCCAAAAATCTACAATTGATGTTGCTTTGCTCAGTCGAGCTATTGCATCTGCAAGTGTCTCTTTAAGAGTGTTGCAGAGTATTTAAATTAGCAGCAGAGGAGTGAAAGTTCCATTTGAAGCATACACCTGGGCCTTTAGGAAAGATTTGTCAACGATTCACAAGTAGAGCCATGTAATATCGAGGGACGCTCTCTCTTTTGAATGGCTTTATTAGTGCCTCTGCAGTCATTCCGGCTTCTCTTAAATGGAGGAACACTTAGAAGTGTGATGAAGTAACGCGGGGCCCATTAGCTCACTTTGCAGCACGGCACTACGCCGCTGGTGCCGAGTGATATTGACAGCAGCTGGGTTGACATCCAACCCGCATGAGGTGGGGAGCTATAAGGTGACCAAAAAAAGCAGTCAGCAGAACTTTTTTTTGTGCTTTAACCAAAACAGTAAAATTAAACATGTGGCATTCAGTACAGAAAGGATAAACTAATTAACTGTTTAGATTTAGTGATAGCTGCCTTTTTTCTGTAAAGCTTCCTGCATGCCAGCCCTGATAAAATCTGTTTCTACACAGCCTATAAATAGTACATGCTATTTATGAGAATATTTTACAATGACTGTAATCATGCTTTCCTTAGAAATTTCAGACTTTACTTCCTTGATCATTTATCTGGTGCCGTGTGTCGAATGCTGAAAAGATGTCAGGTCATCATTGTCCGTGTAAAAAGATTTGTATCCCTCGGCAAATGCATTTTGTGAATAGTATCCATTAAAGTCATTGAATATATCCTTTCATTTACTGCTGCAAGAGTATGCTGCTTGAGGAGAACTAGTGAAAAGTTCAACTGCAAATGTTGCAGGAGGTGTCTGTATGGTCATTAATGTATGCCTGTCACAGTGAGATGATTCGGACGTGCTGAAAAACAGGCCACTAAGCCTCACAGAGGCCTTGACCCTCTTTTCACGCACATTCCTCAGCTTAACATGTCAGGAAGAGAAACGCATTATGAGATGCTGCTGTCCCTGTGTGTATAAGCATGTGACAGGGGTGTGTGCAAGTGTGTTTAAGTGTGCCTTGTTCCTTTGAGGAATGTCCCCAGTCTACCCGGTCAAGTGGAACTGCATCGAAACCCGAGAGCAAGTATCACCTCAGTCGAGCAGTGATACTGAGAGGCCACAGTTAAGAGCAGATACCTACATCCCACACTCAGTTCACTTTACCCTTTTAACTCGTCTGTCATCTGCCGAAGCAACTTAACCGGAAAGAAAATTACATGCTGTGAGCTGAAAGTCAACGCACTGCGTAAGGTTCATATGTGCTGCTGCATGGCTCTTCCCAAATGTGAAAAGCAAGGGGTCAAATAAAACTGTTAACCTTCCACGTGCCGAAGTGAAATGGGGCAGTAGTTAAAATTTATGACAGGCTAATTTGATGCTGCCACATTTCTTGAAAAACGATCATTATTAGAAAAGAGCTGCAGTAGAAACTGATTTTGGGTGTCTATATTTAACAGGAGATCTTTGATCACTCATTCATTAGAGAGTTAGAGAGCACATAAATATTTGATAAAGCAGAGCGGGAAAAAATTGTATTACAAGTAATCAAGCAACTTATTTAAGTCAACTTATTTTTATAGCACATTCAAAAACAACAAATGTTGACCAAGGAGCTAACTAGTTTCAAAAAAGAATCTGCAGGCGCTGCCCTGTTTCATAGGAAGAAAGAGACAGAGATGGATGGATAACAAGAAAGAGAAAGAGGGGGAGAAGAGAGAGAGAGAGAGAGAGAGAGAGAGAGAGAGAGAGAAGGGAAAAGGTAAACGATTAGTTGCTGGTATTTCACGCAGGATGATACTTGGCTGGTCCTCCCTTGTGAAACGGGCTCTGTGTGCTTCAGTGACTGGGCCCTTGTCCCTTCAGGCTGATTTACACCCAACCACTTCTGTTCTCTGCTCTGTTTGTTTGACAGTTCCTTAGCAACTGCAGGTTGTTTTCCTAACTGTTACCTGTCCAGTTTGTCTCCTGACAAGCATTGTAAATTGTCTCATCTTATTCATTGCCCAATAGCATTGTTGTGTTTGAGAACAGTACAACTGGTTACATGTTCCTGGTGGAGAACAAGCATTTGTCTGTAGTCATACCATCGCTTGATGACAGTTGAAAACACCCATCCTGAGTACTGCACACTTATTTCAAATGTACTTGCATTACAGCAGCAGCTTGGTTTAGGGTAATTGCAGTATTTCATTCAACATATGCCTTGTAATTTGGTATTTTTATAAGAGAAGTAACTATCTCATATCCTTTTATTTCGTCTTATCACATTAGAGTAAAAAGCACAGCATGGGGCTATGGGGCACACTAATTCAACCGCAGTGCATTAAGACTAAACCATTACATGCCTGCTCAATCCATCTTGGCATGACTAAAGCGCTGTCACTGTCCGTCTAAATATATCTTTGGATTTAAGAGTTAGGTGCAGTCATCCTAAGGTTGAGTAACCTGCATTGTGGACCTGGGAAAGCAGTGGGATGTGATCGGCAAATGTCCCTTTTGATCCTTTATAATCTCATCTCAAAACTTAATCTAACATTCCCGTAATTTTCTGTCTCGGCAAGTTTTCACTCATGGGACAATAATGTGAGTCCACCCGGCAATATTTTGTTTTACGCAGCATTATGTCAACTGCATTAAAAACTCTCCATATGTGTCATAATATGTTATAAGATCAAGTAATTCAAGCAAACAGTAACTTCTCATAATTTATTTCCACAAGATGCACACATTAATAGGCCTCTGCATGTTCCACCTGCAAGTCGGCAGCACTTTTAAGAGGGGTAGTTAATTGTGAGCGCTCACTCCCGCCTCCCTTCCATTACCACAGCATTAGCAGTCATTTGCATCAGTTATCCATGTAAATAACTCCCCTTTTTATTAACTTTTCTTGACACCGTTTTCTTTAAATTGCCGTTTTTTTATGGTCCACTTTTTCAAGATAATTGCATTTAAGTGAATTACTGCACACACAGCTGGTTGTAAAGTGCTTGCAGGGACAATAAAGAACCTCCTGGGCTAAACCCACATTCATGTACTCTTGGAGACATCTTTTGCCAGGGTATGAAGTAATGTTATAAAATTCAAAACACATTTCACATATGGTGTTTTAAAGTAAAATTGCTCCTTTGGAGTTGAAATAAAAAAAGGTTAAAACAACATAGAATTTCATCTTATGAATTCTACCTATTTTTTATTGTTTTGTTATTTCAAAGTATCCAGGATATATCATAAATTGGGCCTGAACTGACCCCTTCCATACGGCTGTGTGGCAACAGGTGCGGCCCACTGTCTCCTCTGATGGATATAATAGCTGCTCTCTGGCTGGGATTCTCAGAGGCAGCTTAATCCAGCCCTAATCTCCCTGTAATTCAGGGAGGATTGGGTTCTTCAGATGAGCAAGTGGAAACCTTTGCTGGTGTGTGAGAGCTGAATATGTCTATATTGGCCCTGCATGAAAAAAAACAGGCACGGGTTTGTTTTTTCATCCATCCATGTCTGTCTTTATTTAATCTGTTTTAGTTTACATTCAAAATCCAAATTCAGAGCTTTGGTGGTAAAAAAAAAACCTGCTGTAGTAATGTTGCTACTGTTGGAGTCAAGTCTTTTTTCACTCAGAAACAAGGTTTTAGATGTATATCTTTGTGAATATGCACAAAATGTGTATCACTTTTAGATGTAGATTATCACACATGGGTCCCTCATATTTTATAGTGATATTAATGAAACATTTATTTTTCAATATAAATGTATTTATTATTTATATAGTCAAAATAAAGGTAGTTTAACCTCTTGAAACATTTTCAAAAAATAGCATTACCTGCAAAGCATAAACCATTTATATTAAGTATTCTAAATTCAATGTTGTCAAGTTCTACTTTTTGTATAACATAAATATTTATTAATAAACCGTTTTTGTTTTTCAAGCTTTTTATTTTTTGGATTCAATTTCATCTATTCTTTTGGATAATCAATTTAACACTACAATTTTGACTGGCACTATAGTAATAAGACAGTTGGCCAGCTATTAACATACAAAAGGTAAAAACTCAAGGCCAGCTAGCAAATAACACTCTGGCAGAACTTGAACTGAAAATAACCAGATTTATCAAGTTTGCTCTTCACACAACACTGATCCACTTATTTCCACACACAGTCCAAAAAAGTGAGCTTCAGCCTAATTTCACAAGCATGCATTAACCTGCTTTCACAAAGTTGTCATTTTAAACAGGTGTGTCAAAAGAGAAATAAACAAATATTCAACTATATGTTTAATTAACTTCCTGAGTGTGTGTCATTAAATAGTTACAAATGACTGAACAGGATGCTTTCTGGTGACATGTGTCACAGTGTCATCCGTTTAACTCACTCTGAGCACTAAGCTCACCCAGCAGGTTGCTGTCAACACACAAGTGCCCAAACCAAACTCTCACAAACAAACACACACACACATCCAGAAAGTGCACATATACACACATAGTCACAGATCAGCCTGGATTACTGTCAGAGAGGTTAGTACATCATGACTGACTGAACAACCCATGTACATGTGCCAACAATTTCCTTTCACCTGGGGACAAAGTAGAAGGGAGGAGGAGAAAGAAACGAAAATTACTGAGGAAGATGATGGGGAAGATACCAATTGTTTGTTTATATGAAACATCTTTTCCGAGGGGAAGAGAGCAAAAGAAAAAAAACGGGTTTATTCCCTTCTGTATTGTAGAGATGATAGATTTACTGTCTCAATAAAAAAAGAATTTGTAACAAGGATCCTTGTCTAATAGCTATTGAGAAACTGAAGACCTTCTGAGATGGAAATCTACAATGATCCAGCTTGCTTTTTCCATTGTCTGCATGTGGGAGGTCTCCAAACTCACTTTGAGGTTTTAATCCAATTAAGAAAACAATAATTTATGTGTGCACTGTGCCAGAGGAGTCTGCAAGACCTTTGTTCTCAATAACTCAGGCCTAATGCTGCTTTTATAAATGAGTAGTGTAATAGCCTTGGGATCTTTACTGATTGAACTGCTGGAAAAAACACTTAAGAGACCCAGCATAGTACTTTTATTTAATCTTTGAATCATCAGGAATTTTAGAGTAAAATGGATAAAGACTTACATTTAAATTAAACTCAAAGTCTGTGTGCAGGACTCTCAAAGCAAAACATAGCCAAAACAAAAATGTGCTTCATGCCATTCACATGTGCTTCGATCTGGACAGAAACTTACTGTGAAGAAATTTTGCTCAATGTGCAGAAAGAGTTGAATGTCAGGGGTGACAGTTAATGGAAAATACAAGTATCAGGTGTTATTCACTGTGTCTCTTGGCTGCTGCTCTGTTTGGGTAACCCTACAAACTGACAAGAGCCTACAATGAAGTGCTCACATGCTCCACAAAGCCCCGATAACCTGTGTGAGTAATACAAGAATATTAACATTATGCATGTGTGATTGTGCATGTTTGTGTGTGCATAAGCTTATATCTGCACGTGCTGTAAGCAACAGTAACTGAAGGTCTGTTGCATACAGATAAATGTGTACAGTCAAATGCATGCTTGTATAAGTGAATGTCCAAAGGTTTGTGAATACACATGTAGTATATTTTTTCTTTGGTGTGTCATCCAGCCTGCACATCCACCATGCCCTGCCCTGGTATTAAAGGCTGAGTAAATCATTTATCTGTCACGTATTTTGTCAACATGGAACACTGCCTTCTTTGTGCATGGCCATTGAAGCTAATAGAAATATACCAGATGTGTTTTGAGCCAGTGTTTATAAAGATAGCAACCATTAGTTTTCATCCAGTGCCGTCCCTGAACAATAGTCTCTATTGTGTCTTGTCTTCTCCTGACTCACCCTGAATACCAGCTAAAGTAATGCATCACTATTTCATGCTAAATGTATTTTAACATATTACATCATAACTGAAACATTGTGTATGACAACCTGTTCTCACTCCCAAGTAGTCACATATTGATGCATGGTCAAGAACCCTTGCCGTCAGTTTGTAACACACTAAAGCTGATGATACACAGAGCAACTTTTAGAGCAATCATGCAGGGCAACGTTGCCGTCACTGGTAATGAGTAAAGATTGCTACCATAATCCCTATCCCCCACCACTCCGCCACACACCCCGCACCACCGCTATCCGTTCAAAACATAGTCAGACTTGCCACTAGCAAGATTGCCCAGCAACATTGCTCAAAAAGTTGCCCTGTGTATCATCAGCTTAAGAAGCCCCTTAGCGTCATAGTTCAAAGCACTGTGGGAAGCCCTGTAGCTTCATACATTAACACTGAAAGCAGGTGTAGGATATAAATAAAAGAAAAGTCCAGGTAAGGAGGTGGTTGGAGTGGACGGGTGGGCCAGAAACTGGACTTTCACCCAGGACACCAGTTTTTGTTTCAACATAAGTTAACATAGGACAACATAAGTTACGTAGGTTACATGAGCTATATAAGTTAATTAAGTAGTTACGTAAGCTAAGTAAGTAACATAGTTATTTTACCCCAAACCATGATGTTTTCCTAAACCTAACCAAACAGTTTTGGTGCCTAAACCTAAGCTATTTGCATTGTTTCACAACGTTGTTTAATTTTTTAATGTGTAACCAGATGTTGCATATTTATTATTGCTAACTTGGCCAGACGTTGTACAGTATATTCATTGTTCCTAACTGGACCATGGAGTATACATGTCCGAAAACAACCCCACATGGGGAAACCCAGGGCGTTAAAAAGTGACAGGAAGGGGTCTTGTCCATATGTGATGACTTGGACGTGAGAATGTGTTGTTTCCAAAGTGGAATCCTGACTTTTGGGCTGACACCTACAAGACAGCATGAATCTGTATTTATATGTGTTACTGTGACTATGCATGACTACATGATTGCACAAAGGAACACGTTTATATACAGACAGTTGTATTTCTAAGAACAGCCACATTTTTAAAAATTTTCATGTTACACAGACGGGAAGGGGCATCATGTCCGCAAAAACTATTTACATGTCTATGTTATGTCATTTAAAATTCTAAAGAACAATTTACCTACTAACAGAAACAAAAATAGTTCACAATAGTAAATATATTTGCAGTTGTGCTCATATTTTGAAGTCAGCATTAGTGGATGCCCCTTGTGTATTTAACTGTATCAACAGTCATAACAGAAATTTGCAACAGCGGTTCATCTCATAACTTTACCACAGAGCGGTCACTCTGCTGACAAGGATGAGTGGATGTGAGCCCCAGAAACCATAGTGCTGACAGCACCAGAGTGATTTAACAGCAGGGAGTGGAAAGAGAGGGGATTGAAATGCCAGGGGTTAGTGGCTCAGTCGGTCAGAAGGAAAGTAGAGCGGAAATTGTAAGAAAAGAAGAATAGCTTTGAATTTAAAAGATCCCACAAGACAAAGGTCCAGTTCCGCTACTATCTACATTAATATAAATGAGAAAGATTATAGTTGTGATGTTGTCTCTTTTCATCTCAGATAATGTAAAACTCTAAAAGTATTCTGGTTTGTTTCTATCAGACAAAACCAAAGGAACATTTACTTTAAATTAAACTGAAAGCAGTGATCACATACTTCAAAGTAGTAAAAGCATTTTCTTTTCCAGACTCACTGAAATTCGACCCTTTCAGGGGTCAAAGCCACATTTAGATAACTACGTCTGACAAGCTGACCTTTGACACAAGCACCCTGCCGCTCCAACTGCTGGATGGCAACTAAAACTAAGAAAACATTCTCCTCTACACCTTTCTGTTGTTCTTGATCTCATTTTCCTGTCCACCGTGAAATCAGTTTGCTCCACAGCCAAGAGTCACAAATGCCTCTTGGGTGAATCTGTGTGTGTGTGTATGTAAGTTAGTGTGTGTGTGCGTGTATATATCTGTGTATACGTTTGAGGGCCCAAAGGGTCATCGGTCTCTGACATCCTCTTTCTTCCCTCTCTGACATCCCAGAATGCCACAGCACATGAGAGGACTGAGGATTAGAGAAAGTGTCCTCTCAGATGACTCGTCCATCTGTCCCCAGGATCGAGTTGTAAGGAGTTGTGATATTGGGCCGATTCATTTCAATCAACAGCAGATCCAATTCAAATAAGCCCCTCAACTGCAAGGAAAATCCCTCCTGAGGCTCTGTTACCGTGTTCCTTTGGTGGAAATTTTTTTCTGTCCCTCTTGTTCTTTCATTTGGTGATCAACAAGTTTGTTTGTTCCTTTGCTTCATCATTCCCAAACCTAATAGTAAGGCCATTTTCATCATTTCTGCATCTCTTCTTCCCTTTTTTTCGCCTGCAGTTTGGTCGCTAATCAGGAAGCACCTAGTCCCTATTTATCATGGAAACTGAATCATTCCCGCCCACACCACAGGAAAGAAAAACATCATCATTGCCTAATCCATTTTGTGACTGCATTTATAGTCATTGCCATTATGCATTTTAACAGATGCGAGGGGTTAATGATAATGCTTTGATCTTCTTCAAACGATTGTGTGAGTTCGCTTGATATGTGACCTTTGACATTTCCATGTTTTAGCTCCTTCATAACTGCCCCAAAATATCTGTTCCAAAATATCTCTATATAACCGATAAATGTCTTCCAAACATATTTACACAATTAGAATGTATTATTTATCTTATAAATGTAAAAGAATCTTACATCATTGATCCCTTTTTGCTTCATCAATATTGATTACTTCTAATCTTGTGGTTCCTCAAGCCTTAGATGCGAATGTAACTCAAAATGTTCAGTCACTTGTGTATATATGTGAATTATAGGTTTAACCTAATATCAGTGATGTTGTAAAAACGTTGCACCTTTTTGTCAAACTTTTCGTTCTCGTACAGCACATAATGCAGTTAACCGTGATAACAGTGGCAGATGTCCTTCTCAAAATTATTTAAACAATAGGTCCTTATTTCAGACAGGCAGACAAAAACAGCTTCTTAATTTGTTGATTTTACCATCAAAGTGTTGCTAGCAGATTTTACCGCAAATTGTCCCTGATGGATGTACCATTAATTTGAATGTATGGGAATGTTACTTTCTGTTTGAGCACTACACTCAGTGTATGAATGTGTGTGAAACGGTGAATGCGATGTAGTGTACAAGTGCTTTGAGTGGTCAGAAGAATAGAAAGGTGCTAAATACAGAACATTTACATAACTGAGCCCATCAAAATGACATTCACAAAAAGTGCTTCTTTGTGTCTCCAACAGGCTCAGACTGTAGTAACACCCGGTGACAACCACCCAGGAAACTCTGGTGGAAATGAGGGAGAGGAGTTTGTTGTGAACGTTACTCCAGCACAACATAATCCTCTCTCCA
>NC_060166.1:14634405-14642325 GCF_021292245.1 Micropterus dolomieu
AAATTTTCATGTTACACAGACGGGAAGGGGCATCATGTCCGCAAAAACTATTTACATGTCTATGTTATGTCATTTAAAATTCTAAAGAACAATTTACCTACTAACAGAAACAAAAATAGTTCACAATAGTAAATATATTTGCAGTTGTGCTCATATTTTGAAGTCAGCATTAGTGGATGCCCCTTGTGTATTTAACTGTATCAACAGTCATAACAGAAATTTGCAACAGCGGTTCATCTCATAACTTTACCACAGAGCGGTCACTCTGCTGACAAGGATGAGTGGATGTGAGCCCCAGAAACCATAGTGCTGACAGCACCAGAGTGATTTAACAGCAGGGAGTGGAAAGAGAGGGGATTGAAATGCCAGGGGTTAGTGGCTCAGTCGGTCAGAAGGAAAGTAGAGCGGAAATTGTAAGAAAAGAAGAATAGCTTTGAATTTAAAAGATCCCACAAGACAAAGGTCCAGTTCCGCTACTATCTACATTAATATAAATGAGAAAGATTATAGTTGTGATGTTGTCTCTTTTCATCTCAGATAATGTAAAACTCTAAAAGTATTCTGGTTTGTTTCTATCAGACAAAACCAAAGGAACATTTA
Source organism: Micropterus dolomieu (assembly GCF_021292245.1). Classification (NCBI taxonomy): domain Eukaryota; kingdom Metazoa; phylum Chordata; class Actinopteri; order Centrarchiformes; family Centrarchidae; genus Micropterus; species Micropterus dolomieu. The sequence goes on from NC_060166.1 coordinate 14,635,006, forward strand.
CTTTAAATTAAACTGAAAGCAGTGATCACATACTTCAAAGTAGTAAAAGCATTTTCTTTTCCAGACTCACTGAAATTCGACCCTTTCAGGGGTCAAAGCCACATTTAGATAACTACGTCTGACAAGCTGACCTTTGACACAAGCACCCTGCCGCTCCAACTGCTGGATGGCAACTAAAACTAAGAAAACATTCTCCTCTACACCTTTCTGTTGTTCTTGATCTCATTTTCCTGTCCACCGTGAAATCAGTTTGCTCCACAGCCAAGAGTCACAAATGCCTCTTGGGTGAATCTGTGTGTGTGTGTATGTAAGTTAGTGTGTGTGTGCGTGTATATATCTGTGTATACGTTTGAGGGCCCAAAGGGTCATCGGTCTCTGACATCCTCTTTCTTCCCTCTCTGACATCCCAGAATGCCACAGCACATGAGAGGACTGAGGATTAGAGAAAGTGTCCTCTCAGATGACTCGTCCATCTGTCCCCAGGATCGAGTTGTAAGGAGTTGTGATATTGGGCCGATTCATTTCAATCAACAGCAGATCCAATTCAAATAAGCCCCTCAACTGCAAGGAAAATCCCTCCTGAGGCTCTGTTACCGTGTTCCTTTGGTGGAAATTTTTTTCTGTCCCTCTTGTTCTTTCATTTGGTGATCAACAAGTTTGTTTGTTCCTTTGCTTCATCATTCCCAAACCTAATAGTAAGGCCATTTTCATCATTTCTGCATCTCTTCTTCCCTTTTTTTCGCCTGCAGTTTGGTCGCTAATCAGGAAGCACCTAGTCCCTATTTATCATGGAAACTGAATCATTCCCGCCCACACCACAGGAAAGAAAAACATCATCATTGCCTAATCCATTTTGTGACTGCATTTATAGTCATTGCCATTATGCATTTTAACAGATGCGAGGGGTTAATGATAATGCTTTGATCTTCTTCAAACGATTGTGTGAGTTCGCTTGATATGTGACCTTTGACATTTCCATGTTTTAGCTCCTTCATAACTGCCCCAAAATATCTGTTCCAAAATATCTCTATATAACCGATAAATGTCTTCCAAACATATTTACACAATTAGAATGTATTATTTATCTTATAAATGTAAAAGAATCTTACATCATTGATCCCTTTTTGCTTCATCAATATTGATTACTTCTAATCTTGTGGTTCCTCAAGCCTTAGATGCGAATGTAACTCAAAATGTTCAGTCACTTGTGTATATATGTGAATTATAGGTTTAACCTAATATCAGTGATGTTGTAAAAACGTTGCACCTTTTTGTCAAACTTTTCGTTCTCGTACAGCACATAATGCAGTTAACCGTGATAACAGTGGCAGATGTCCTTCTCAAAATTATTTAAACAATAGGTCCTTATTTCAGACAGGCAGACAAAAACAGCTTCTTAATTTGTTGATTTTACCATCAAAGTGTTGCTAGCAGATTTTACCGCAAATTGTCCCTGATGGATGTACCATTAATTTGAATGTATGGGAATGTTACTTTCTGTTTGAGCACTACACTCAGTGTATGAATGTGTGTGAAACGGTGAATGCGATGTAGTGTACAAGTGCTTTGAGTGGTCAGAAGAATAGAAAGGTGCTAAATACAGAACATTTACATAACTGAGCCCATCAAAATGACATTCACAAAAAGTGCTTCTTTGTGTCTCCAACAGGCTCAGACTGTAGTAACACCCGGTGACAACCACCCAGGAAACTCTGGTGGAAATGAGGGAGAGGAGTTTGTTGTGAACGTTACTCCAGCACAACATAATCCTCTCTCCAAGTGTGACTTGTGTCGTCTGACTGCAACAACTCACGTCTCACGAGATCTCAGAGTAGGTAAAAACTGTCCTTGAGCGAGACTTCTGTTTCTAGTTAAAAACAAAGGGTGTCACTGGTGAGGATCCTTTCCATGATGTTGTCAGTCTGAGCCTGTTGGTGGCAAAAAGCACTTTTTGATGGGCACAACTGCCCCAAAGTGACATGTTAAAGCCGTCTTCTGCGCAGATATCAATACTTTTTGTATGTACTAGTCATTTCAATATGTGAAAATAGGGCCCAGATTTAAAAATAAAGACATTATCCTACATGACCCAGGCAAAAGTCAGTTTCCTTATCAGTTGACGATCCATGTAGAAGACATTGAAAAGAAACAGCAGTGTTCTTCAGAGCTTTTTTCAGAGCAATGTTCTTCAGAGCTTTTTAATCCTAGTATTATGATGAGTCTGATTTTGTTACATTGCAGGGCTTATAAAAGACTATAGAGACAGTAGTATTATGCTGTCCATCATGCAACAAAAGAGTTGAACTACAGTGACAAAATACAGTTGGAATTATTGTGAAACACTGTTACATGTCCTCCCCACCCCAGAAAAACAAATATGCCTACAGGTTTATATGTTACCATAACCACATGCCAATTAAGTGACATTTGATTTAATTTGACACCAATTATGAAAGTCTTTCTGATAATTATTAAGTAAGTAAGTAAACTTTATTTGTGTAGCGCTTTTCACAGAGTCACAAGGTGCTTAAAAACAACATTAACATTTACAGGACAAAAGCACAGATAAAGAAAATAAAAAAGATAAAAACAGACAAGAAGATTTTTTTTTAAAAACACAATAAAACTTAACTTTAAGGAGTAGCACAGTGTCTTTGGCTGGAGCAGAAATCATCAGCTGCTTCGTGTGCCCACTGCACACACCAGTATATGACCAGCCATATGGACCTGAGACATACCGTTTCCATGGCCAGGATGTTTCCTTCTTCTGCCCAGTGCATCCTGGGGTAGGCATCAGTCCTCAATGATGGATTAGGTGGGCCGAGTGAAAAAAAATAAAAAAACAAAAAGGATTAAACAAGCAGAAAAAAATGAATGACAGTTGAAAGAACTGGATCAGTTCACAAGTCAACACAACACTTCTACAGTCAATCTGTAAACAAAATAAGTGAACTGAGCTTCAACAGTAAATAGGATTAACACAGAGAGATTCAACCAAAATGACCCAGCAAAATAATAACAGCAGTTTTGTCTCAGGATGTGTTATGCATTGTCAAAGAAAACATTGGTTGTCTTTTTTGTCAGTTAACACACACACATTATAAGACATAAAACACACCAACGTATCTCTCCATCTGCCATGCCTTTGTGTTTCATCACCTTTAAGTGCTTATGAAATTATCTATATTCAATGTTGGCTCAGAGCCCTTTCCTTTTGCTTCACTAGCCAGTAATGTTGTTTGTGCAGTCAGTCCTCAGGGCAAAGAGAGCTCACCTTGTCAGGGCCAGGAACAGAGAAACCATCTCCTCATCCTGGTTGCACTCCCCATTCTCATTTTCCTCCTTTTTTGTCTTTTTATCCACCTTTTCTTATAGTTTTCCCAACTCTCTATGTGTGTGTGTGTGTGTGTGTGTGTGTGTGTGTGTGTGTCTGTGTGCATAGGTGCGGGCGCGTGCATGTGTGTGTGTGTCTGTTTCGGCCTGTGCATGCACCCAGAGTGCATGGCACGATCCCAGATGCGGGCAGATAACATCTTGAAAGAAACATTACAGTACTGCATACTCATTTCAAATTACTCAAATGTTTATAGCAACCAGTGCCACAACAGGTGGAGAGGGATGAACCCTTGGCAGGCTGGCAGGTCCAGCTCTTCATGGAGCTGTGGTTTGTGATGCCTTATGACAGCAAGTCAAGAGGAACTGACTCACTTGAGCATGTCCTGTATAAAGAAGGTTTTGTCTGCAGCAGAGAACGGACTGAAAGTGCAGCAACAAACGAGCTGAAATGCATCCTCTCGTGTTACTGAAGCGTAATTTGCAAAACAACAGCTGATATGATTTGATCCACCATATCTTCTGTGGCAACAGGCTTGTATTTATTTCTGAAACAACACCTTGTAAAACTAATTTTACAGAACATTATTATATAGCATTGTTATTTCTGCCATGTCCGTCTCACTCACACTATATAACCTTTTTGAATTGCTCTTATTATGAGACTTATTAAAACATCTAAGTGTGATTAATTTTACTTTAGTTGCCCACAAAAACTAATCATGTCAACCTCTGTCCATGATTTGTAATTTGCACTTCTTTATGACAATCATGAGTAATATATGGTATATTTTCCTTTGAATAACCCACAGATGAGTCACGCATGCATCTGCCTCACGTGTAGCAGCTTGTACGTGCCTTGCCAGCTGTTTCAGCACACCTTAACGTGGCCCTCATTCGAGTGACAGCAGCACAATTATCTTGATTGAATACTAATAATTAAGATATAGATGTTATGAAACAAATAAAAGAACACTTTCATTCATAAAACCATGTATGGGATTCAGCAACAGCTAGCAAAGCATGCCAGTCTGCTGGCTCCACCCCCTCTCTCTGCTAACTCCACCCCTCGAGCTGACGGCTGACCTCTGGCTGCTCCCTGACATCAGCCAAGGTGCAGAGCCCCTTCACAGGATCATTGACATGCTCTGCTGTCAAAGCAGTTGACAGAGGAGAGGCTAAACATGTTGAGAAAATAGAAGCTCCTCACAGCTTGCCAATCACCAATACCCATCCTCTGTTTTGATTATCATTTTTTTCCTAAGTGGAAATATTTGAAGAGAGGACAAATCTCTCACCTTAGCTCATTACCTGCCTGCTGGCCCAACACAACACAATTTAAGTGACATTAAGTCCTCACACACACACTTTTCTCTACAGGAAGAGGGGGTAAGTGTCCACCCATAGAGAAAAGGAAATACAATTCTGTCAGCACAGGAATGAGTCCTAGCAAGGATTTGTGTCAAAAAGAAGTCTTAGTTAAAGAAATTTTGACAAGCAGGAAGTTTTCTTTGCTCTCGAGGAGAAAAGAAAACATCAGTTGATAAAAAGTGTCCAAGAAGGTGTCTGAGGGGAGAAATACTCATGCACACAAAAATTTCAGATGAGCGCACACACATTTCTATGGTTCACTTCATTATATTTCAATTGGGCACAGACCTATGAAATGAGCTTTCAACAAATACGTAATTGCTCAGTCATTCTACCACTCATTTGATCCCACATTACACAGCCGGCACTATTGCAACTCCCTGTGACATTTCCTTGGCTTTTAGAGTGGCTCCCTTTATAAACTCAAGACTGGGTGTAAAATGTGGATTACAAGCCTACTGAGCTCCGTTTTTCGTGTAGCCTAAATTAAGTGCATTAGAAGCTGCTCTTTACCATTAGGGAAAACCCTGACTGAAAGCCCAGAGAAGAGAGGGACAGCAGTGTAAAAGAAATACATGGATTAGAAAGGTATGTTAAGAAATTATATTTGTGAGGAAGAATACTTTATTTGACTTGAAAATAAAACTTGGCCATTTAAAATATCAAAAAGGCAAATGTTTGCATTTTTATTTATGGAATATTAAGTAGGGTTGTTGCAACTTGCAACTTTCTGTCTCATCATAAAAGTTTAGGAGACAATATTTTCTAGACCTACAGTATCTTGTCAGCAATCGATTTGCTGCCAACTGTAAACATTCTCCCCTGTTAGCCATTCTTTCTGTCTGAAGGGCTTGATTTGTTACTGTAAAGCAAAGCAAGGAGGAGCACCATAAAATTCTCTGTCGAAAATGTCAAATGAGTGCACATCTCTCAAAGGCCAGACCAGGTCATGGCAGAAAAAAAAAACAGAACAGCAGGCTTTGCTGGATTTTGTATGGATGACTCCCATGTACTCAGCTGTGCCCGAGAATGATTTATGATCAGTGAGAAACACTGACAGTACCCACCACCCACACGGCTTCTCACTTTGGATTTTTCCATGCAGTTGTTGCTGTTTGCTTGTTTTTTTTCCTAATTAAAATATTTTCCGATAGCACAGGTATAGTGTACCACAGGAACATTTTAAAACTGAAAAACTCTCTCAGATTTGGGTGTCTAGCTTTCAGGTTTCCTTCGTAGTTTGCACAACTTGTGAAGAGCCTGATGGGACTTGTTTTTGTACTTTTGGCCATCTTTCCAATCTGTTTATTGCTGATATCTAGAGATGTAACAACAGGGCAAATATGATGAATGGTTGGATGATGACAAACGTTTCAGACAAATTCCAAGTACAGCTCTTCAAACCACTTATTTGGAGGTGAAACAGAAACTAAATGTCTTTGTGACTAAGTTGAAATAAGAAATCCCTCTACAAGATCCAATGTACATAATATAAGTGACAACCTCATGCAAGTTTCAAGAGTATGATGATTGATTTTCATATGGAAATGAATGGAACCCAAACTCCTGCATTGAATGGTGGAAAAAAATGAAGCTAAAAATCTGAAACTTTGGATGCATTATTCTTTTTTTTCTCTCTTTTTCTATTGACAACGACAAATGCACAAATACAGCAGACAAGTGCTCATCATAAAGTGTACAAAAGAGTTAGTCATCATGAAACTGTGGAGGAACAGTATATGAAATTATACAACATCAAAGAAAATCAAGCAATAAGCTTAAGGGTTACAATATATTCGGCAAATTCACATAGAAATCCAGTGAAGTTGGGGTGTTTTTGCACTTATGTATATGGAATTTCCAATGTAAGATCAATAAGTTTACAATTTCCTTGACAGTACATTTATCATGTTCGAAATATGCAGTGACATTTATACAGTCGATAACATTGTTTTTAGTTTCACCTGTAATATAGTCCTCATACGAGTCAAAAAGTAAGTGAATGCACACAGTGGGAAAATAGACGCTGTAATGATTCTGGTCCATCATTGAACACATTTGTTTTCAATATCTAAAAAAACGGAAATTTGTTGGGTATGTACTGTTTAAAATTTTAATGTGCACTTATTGTTGATACAAAATTTGTATGGGAGTAACCATGCCTTCTTCTAATCTAAACCTGTGAGAATCTTGTCCCAGATGAATTTACCTTTAGGAGTAATTTTCCTTCTTTTACAGAGTGTATTACGTATATGCTTATTGTTGCATTTAGCATTCATAATATCAATACCATTTATCATCAGAGGGGGTTCTAACCTCAGTGCTTGCTCATATTGAAGATGACATTTCATTAAATGTGATAGACCACTGGGAATAATGCCTGGATGTTTATGCTTGACATTTGGGAACAATTGATGATGTCACATGATGACACCTGAGTCAACTTCTGATTCTGCAAAATCACGCAAAAAGTTAGTGAACAAAAGTTTTTGATGTGAAGGATTTTAAAATGTCTTCCTACAATATCTGCACATGGCAAGTGCAGTATGATAAAGACATGTTTAGGGTTAGTCAAAGAAGATTTCTTTTGGCTCCTTTCATGGAGGACACACACTA
>NC_060166.1:14642425-14815641 GCF_021292245.1 Micropterus dolomieu
CAATCTGTTTATTGCTGATATCTAGAGATGTAACAACAGGGCAAATATGATGAATGGTTGGATGATGACAAACGTTTCAGACAAATTCCAAGTACAGCTCTTCAAACCACTTATTTGGAGGTGAAACAGAAACTAAATGTCTTTGTGACTAAGTTGAAATAAGAAATCCCTCTACAAGATCCAATGTACATAATATAAGTGACAACCTCATGCAAGTTTCAAGAGTATGATGATTGATTTTCATATGGAAATGAATGGAACCCAAACTCCTGCATTGAATGGTGGAAAAAAATGAAGCTAAAAATCTGAAACTTTGGATGCATTATTCTTTTTTTTCTCTCTTTTTCTATTGACAACGACAAATGCACAAATACAGCAGACAAGTGCTCATCATAAAGTGTACAAAAGAGTTAGTCATCATGAAACTGTGGAGGAACAGTATATGAAATTATACAACATCAAAGAAAATCAAGCAATAAGCTTAAGGGTTACAATATATTCGGCAAATTCACATAGAAATCCAGTGAAGTTGGGGTGTTTTTGCACTTATGTATATGGAATTTCCAATGTAAGATCAATAAGTTTACAATTTCCTTGACAGTACATTTATCATGTTCGAAATATGCAGTGACATTTATACAGTCGATAACATTGTTTTTAGTTTCACCTGTAATATAGTCCTCATACGAGTCAAAAAGTAAGTGAATGCACACAGTGGGAAAATAGACGCTGTAATGATTCTGGTCCATCATTGAACACATTTGTTTTCAATATCTAAAAAAACGGAAATTTGTTGGGTATGTACTGTTTAAAATTTTAATGTGCACTTATTGTTGATACAAAATTTGTATGGGAGTAACCATGCCTTCTTCTAATCTAAACCTGTGAGAATCTTGTCCCAGATGAATTTACCTTTAGGAGTAATTTTCCTTCTTTTACAGAGTGTATTACGTATATGCTTATTGTTGCATTTAGCATTCATAATATCAATACCATTTATCATCAGAGGGGGTTCTAACCTCAGTGCTTGCTCATATTGAAGATGACATTTCATTAAATGTGATAGACCACTGGGAATAATGCCTGGATGTTTATGCTTGACATTTGGGAACAATTGATGATGTCACATGATGACACCTGAGTCAACTTCTGATTCTGCAAAATCACGCAAAAAGTTAGTGAACAAAAGTTTTTGATGTGAAGGATTTTAAAATGTCTTCCTACAATATCTGCACATGGCAAGTGCAGTATGATAAAGACATGTTTAGGGTTAGTCAAAGAAGATTTCTTTTGGCTCCTTTCATGGAGGACACACACTACTCCCTAGCGCAACTCGGGATACAGGACTGACTTGAAAGCTCTAAATCATTAGTATGTGGACCTTTGAGCTTAGATTATCTTCATAAAAAGAAAAAGGAAAAACTGCAATTGAAAATGGTACACAAAAATGTGAAGTTTACATGACATGACATTATATGTTATATTAATTCACACCTTACTGATAGATCGTCTTGGAGGTCTGTGGGGTTTCGACGAGTCAGCAGTGATTTGAATGTAGCAGCACGTTGTAGCTCCTGGGTAAAACTCAACTGACAGGTCTATTACCTCCCATCTACTCAGCAGCCTGAACCAGTGATCATGACTTCCACAACAAGCCCTTCAAAATCCCTGCATCAAAAACATATATTCAGATACACACACACACACACACACATGCCCACTAGTTGATTTATGAGCTTGATAGCCTGGAGGTGGGAGGCAGTGTCGTCGTCTCTCCCAGACATGTTGACCAGAACATGAGCTATCGAAAGAAGACAGAGAGGCGGGCAGCACTGTAATTAACGCACTAAATACATTAGGCTAAAATATCCCACAGTACATCAACAGGGGATGCACTGAGAAATGATTAGGGCACTTAGTTCTAAAGCATCTGTGTCAAGGATGATTGTGTAAATGACGGAAGTGATTCAAAGAATATCTTATTCATATGGTCCTGGCAACACATGAATACGTCTTTGAGTCATTTCACTATTGTGAATTCAAAATTTAAATCCAGTCTCTATCTAAACTTGTTGAGGGCAATGCACAGACATGTTGTTCTCAATAAATAATTTACAGAAGGCAGTACTTAGTACTTTTGGGGTTTTTGGTTGTTACGCCACTTTGTCTTAGTTCTACTGTTAGAAATTGATTTTGAAATATAAATAAAGAGGACTTTCATACATCTGATATGTACATTCACATCCACTTACTTGTGTTAGTGTTAGTAAAATATGGTGCTTGGTGTATACATGTAGGTAGTTTTTACTTGGGACATCTCTCTACCACTGTTCCTCCTTTTGTATCACAGCGACTCTTTAAGGTGGGGTATGTGTTTCTAATCCAATACACGTGTTTCTGTCAAATTCAGCAAATATTTCGTCACGGTCTACTAGCTGTCCATTCTGTCTGTGCACAGAAAAAAAAAGTCCAGTGTCTGTCCACAGCCCTAGCTCTGCAAATGGGAAACAAAAGAAGTGGCTTGGACTGAGCAACACAACACCATTCCGGCCATTTGTGTGTCAGACAACTTTAAATTACTTGCCCATGGACATTCAGCTTACTTTCTAGTTTGCCAAGATCTGCTGTGATGTTAGCTATACTATAGTTGTCTGGTTCTCTCTGCATGTTAGCTTCGCAGCAGCAACTGAAGCAACAGTAATAGCTGTGTCCTTGTTCACTCTATACTACACTAGCACTTTAGCACTTGCACTTTAATCCATAGAACCATGTTGTCAACAATGTCCTTTTTCTTCTGTGTTTATATTTTCCTCTTGTGAAGTACACCATTTCAATGCTTCTCAGATTCTTGTTGATGTGTTTTGTGATGTGTGATGTTTTTTGTGATGTTTTTTATGAAGCAACACTGCACTGTGCCCAAGCAGAATTTCATGGTATTGGGTTTCTCCAAAATCACATTCCCCTTCAAGTCCTTGTGATAAGTTGAAGTAAAAGTTTTGGAAATAATAAAGCAATTTCTCTTCAGATGCAAAGAACATCATCTGATCACAACAGTTTCCTCTTCACTCGATAAATTGTTCAAGCCATAAAGTATTAGGGAGGTGTAGAAGAACTGTCAAGGACATCCCTAAACATGTGATCAGAATCAGATCTAAAAATAATGAGATCCGAAATGAATTACAAAAAGATGTTCTGTTCATCTTATGCAGTGGCCAATACAAGTTAGTGTAAGCACACACTCCTCAACACCGTGGATCATTGTGATCATCGTGATGATTTCCAACTTACCAGAGGTGTATTACTTTTATAACTAGCGTTGTACCTGAAACAACATACAACAACAGGGACAGGTACATGGCGAAATGAATGGGGTTTGATCAAGTTGTGATTTAAATTGTCGGCTTCACAGACAAACCAGGCTGTCAGCTGGAACTAACATAGGGCCATTTCTAATATCTATATTCTACTGTAACAAGAAACTAATCAGACTCAAAGCAAGGGATGTGTAGGATACCAGATTGCACTGTATGTCATCCTTATCACAACTGGTTGAAAATAGTTCTTCGTATAGTAATACTTTTCGATAAGACTTTATAAACCAAATGTGCTTTTATTAAATATTGTAGTTACAAGGTATTCAGGTTAAAACATCGGTATGCAATTTACTTCACTGTTTCAAAGCAATGTTTTATTTTTTGGTGAATTATTAGCCCTTTCACATTTATCCGCAGTTTGTGTCCACATTTTGTACTTTGCTGATGATTTCTCCTGTTTCTATATTTATACATGAATCTGCGCAACAAGAAAACCAGAGCCTTAACACAAGCATACACTGCATTTTGAGGTCTTGATTGTATTTTGGAATTATTTTTGACATACAACATTCCACCAAGCAAAACTTTCATCAACATACATCTTGCTCAACAGATTCATAGCAACAGCCACAGTCAGCCACGTGTCTTACACATGCTCCTCAGACAGGAGGCGATCCTCATGCCATTGCAGATGATTACTGCTTCTCTTCCACCATTTTGGAAGACAATGGGGAGGATTGTGCATGCTGTAGAAAGAATCTGCCTTTATTGACTTAGGTAAGCCCTGCTGTTGCTCCTGCACTCAACATTTAGAGATAACTTCCTCTGTCATGACACAAATGAGGGTGAAACACCGTGAGCTACGCCCACTCCCCCCTCACATGAGCCCCTGCTAACTACCTGAGCGTACGCTAAGCTGACAGGTGAAGACGCACGATGGATGTCTTGGTGGGTGGGGGTGAAGGGGCTGGCCAGGGATAGACACTCCATTCCTGTGACCTGCAGCTGAACTTGGACCTGTGAGAAAATAACAGGTTCCCCAATTAGGCCGCCAGTGTCTCACCTCACCACACAACAATTAGCCTGGAGGAGCTCACCAGCCTGTGGAGACTTGCAAAGTGCAGCTCCTTGCAGACCTGCCTCCCTGCCTGCAAGCCAGAGCCTCTGTTTTCACAAGGAGATTTAATAGAGAAAATGTCTGCACTCATTCCCTGCAATTAAGGCAGATACACTGTACCTGCTCCAAAGGCGTTCTTAATTTAACCAGGTGGCGAGGCTTATTCTACCAAGCCTGGCAAGCGGCGCGGGCCAATTCTGAACAATCAAAGCTTAATTTATCCCTCCTAAATAACTACTGTATATGCCAACAGCTCATAGCATAAATTCTCATAGTCATAACACAAGTTGGGTTCCTTGTGCCTTTAACCAGGCAGTCAGAAGCAGATATTCAGCATAGTTTAAGCAATGGAGACACTTAAAGGGTACTGGCCAATATGACTATACTGAAAGTATTGCACTGTTTTTATTATTTTACACATAATAGATATTTGTTTTTGTGATGGAACTCATTAATGTTAGTAGTAAGATTGATTAACATACTAGCAAATTCTCCATGTACCAAATAATATTGACCTCTAATGCTTTTATTATTGTAATTTAAAAGAACGGTATCTCTAAAATATTTTCGACAGTTGTTCTTGTTGGTCCTGTTCATCTGTAAAATTGTGATCTTTGCACATTGTTCCTGACATGCACACTAAATGTAAACTAAATCCCATTATCATATATGTTCATATTCACATGTATTTCTAATCACACTTGCTTATTATGCTGAAATTATAATTATGCTGGTAATTGGGCTGAAACATCAGATCAAAAGTGACATTTTAATTATTGTTTTAATTATTTTAATTCCAAAAGGTAAAAAGAAATCGAAAGGAGAAAAGTAGAAAACAGTTCTGAAATGTTTTGACAACGTTTAATTCATTCACTGAGACTGAAAAAGTAAAATATTCAATCATACTTCTAAGAAGTGTAGGGCCTTCTTCTGTTGAATACACACACATATGAAGCATACCGAGAATGTTTACACAAGGCGTTAGTATGGTGCACATTACTCAATGTTGTTGCGCTGTTTGCTTTAGAAACCATCCATGTCCGGTATCAGGCACTAAAAATATGCTTTAGACTGTTCCTCACTTGCTCCGGGTCACAGAGGAGTCCTTAGGTGCACTACTGGCCATCTTGTGTGCTGTACAGATAAAGATGATAAATGTCACAACACAGAGTGCTTAAAAGCTTTGTTCTCATGAATGTGATTTATGATCAAATTTGACTACGGCTAATCTTCACATCTTCAAAAGCTTCCTAAGTAAAGGATCTGCCTGAACTTCAACCTGCCAAGGCTACTGTAGCTGTTTGATTTGCACACACTTAGCATGATGTAGGCTACTTCTGAGAATTATTTGAAGAGTCATGTACAAGCATCCTGTAGGTGACTTTAATTTGTTGTTGAATTGTTTTCATTAGAGACACACTGAAACAAAGAAAGAAAGAATGCAACGTAGAGCATGCATGTGAAACAGCATCAGTGTGATGCATTAGACATATAAAGTTTAATCCAGGGATAAAAATAAACCGTTCAAATGGGATTGTATCAACCAAAACACAAAGCACTTGCATGAAATAATACCAAGTGGAATTTGGATGATTGTTATTTTATTAGGTGTATTTAAATGCATAAACACACACTTGTATACAGTAAAAATAAAACCTAAAAAAAACTTCAAACAAGCTTACCAAACAAGCATTATTTACATCAGAAAAATACTGCACTTTTCATATGAAACAATGACAAATAAAAATAAATCTGTAGAATTCAAAAAGTGAAACTCTTTAATTACAAATCTTTGCGAGGGAAGAAAGTTAACATGGCAGTTGAAGACAATGTTATGTTAATGCACGTCTAACATACTGATTGGGGTACTCATTCAAAGCCCGTAGGCAGAAAATATCTTTGAGTTTTTAAATGTTCAGCATTTGCCGTGCATCTTTGGCACAGGCTATGATTTATTCCTTCTGAGAATCTCTGACAGCTTAAGAGTCTTAGTGGCCTCGTGGCAGACAGCAGAATCGCCCTGACTCCCATGAAAGAAGAAAAAAGATCAGGGACGGCAGTAACATCATACATACAAACAATTTAATCCAATTTAAAACAGCAGTTAAAAATACTGTTTTACATATATATATATCCGAAAGAACATATATTTTATACTTTATACACAATTCTACAGTATAATACAGTGCTTGACTTGGCAGAAATATTGATTTTCAGATTGAAAAAATAAAAATGCAAGCTTCACTGAGCAAATAATGAAAAGATTTGCGTCTTAAAGCTTTATGGAAGAACTCCAATCTTAACATAGAAGTGTTCTTTTCTAAACGTTAACACTTTGTCTCCAAAAACGGCACTTGTAATCAAAAACCACTGTGAAAAATATACTTGCATTTAATAGTTTCTAGTTATCAACACTTCAAAAGCTTTCCTCTGAGACCGACAAGGCACTGTAGCCATTTAATATAATTGTTTTTGGCAGTGAAGTGATTTATCATACATACATACATAGAGACACTATAGTAAGGCAAAACTTGATATTTTGGCACATGCACTATGTGAGGCAGCTTTGAGGATCGGTGGTGTGTGTGATCTTTCGTTGTTGTAATGCATGATACATGTTTTGCTTTGACTGGCCTGCTTGGTTTTGACAAATTTACACTCTTTATACCAGGGACCTGCTCAAATACTGTTTTTTAAAAGGCCCAATTTTTTTTTTACCAGTGCAATCAGTGTCAATGCATTTTAGCTCTTTGTACGGTACATTTTCCAATACAAAATAAAAGGCTACATTAGGTCTGGATGCCACCAATATGTTTCCAGTCAAATTCCTAAAGCAAATGGCTCTAAACACCACACAGGCTTTTTACAGTGATCCTGAGGCACTATTTGTTTTCAGGCTGGCATTAGTCTTTGGTTGCTTTGTTCTTGCTTAGCTGGCTGCGTGAGTCTCTGACTGCATCAGGTGCGGCAGCTCTCGCTCAGATGCCTCCAACGCTGCGTCTGGACTGTGAGTTTCTGAACTGAGATCTTGAGGTTCAAGCTGAGATGACTCTCCTCCATGAGCCAGCGTTGCTTTCTCGACCACCCTCCCCATCCTCTCCTCTGCCTCCATCTTCACTCTTCTCTCTTCAGCCTCTATTTCCTCTGTGGTAGGAATGGAGTTCTTCTTGGGTCTTCCCTTGGGCTTAGTCGGGGCCTCATGACCTCCTTTGAGCACCTAGAATAACACAAAGACAATCTTAGTGGACTCCTCTGGTAATAAATGGCAGCAGCAGTCAAAGGCAATGCTTGCTATTATAGTAATTAAGAGAAGACATATTGCTGCTGGCTGCCCCCTGTGCACTCATTTATCTTTAACGATTTCAGGCCTTTTTTGTTCTCTGAGTTGTTGACCCTTCTACAAAAGTGTTTGCTCTCACTGTCGTCATCATCAGTCATACCTCACACACCACACTCTCTCTTCCTGCCATACTGCTACCTACCATTTGCTTCTCTTACTATTATAGTGCAAATCAGCATTACATTAAAACAGTTAGTGAGTAGCAAAATCAAAGCCACACATTTGGATGAATATTTTACTTTTAAGGCTTACAGAAAAGATAAATAAAGAAAAGAGTAATTCATTTTTCCCCTTTGTCTTTCTATAAATCACTGTTACCAGACCTGTCAGGCTTCACTGTGGTACTGTCTCTTACCATTTTCTTCCACTTCATACGCCTGTTTTGGTACCATGTCTTCACCTGGAGCTGCGTGAGACCAAGTGACTGGGCCAGGTCTAACCTGCAAAATCACAAACAAAACAAGTTGCACATTAGATGGATATGTCAATTTTCAAGTCAAGTCAATTTTATTTATATTGCCCAATATCAATAAATAACAATTTGCATCAAGGGGCTTTACAGTCTGTACAGCATACAACACCCTGTGTCCTTTCTGCACTAAAGTCCTCTAAACTGAACAGGCTATAAACCACATTATTCCCATGCTTTAAAAATCAGCTTTAGCACTTCCTCCGGAAGTCAGAGCTACAATCAGTCGCTGTCTTTTTTCTCGCACTGACAGAAAAATATAGACATGATCAGAATCTTGATATTAACTGTGGTTTTTACCTTTTCACAAGCTTTATGCCTATGGGTGGGCAGCACTGTAAAGTTCAGTACAGTATACAACCTCTCTTACTCTCTTAACTCTGTCTTTGAATCTCACTTCAAAGCTGCTTTGCTAGTAGCTTGACTTTGACACTATACACCTGCAGCTCTGGAAACACTGTTTGAAACATCTGTACCGAGGTCAGTAATCCAATCACACAATTTGTAGCTGGACGAAATTCTGAATGCATCCACCACATGTGTTGATCCATGACTAATAGGGCTATTGGTTGGTGAGTAATGTGATACCTCAGGAAGGGACAGATAAAGTGAACAAGGCATCCATTTGTAAAGGAAAGGAAAGTTATCAGGGGTTTTTAAATGAGACTTCCTCTTCCCTGCTCTTCTCAAAGTCTTTAACAGTCAGATGAAGGGATTCTCACCCCCCCACACTCAGTGACAGGAACTGACTTTCATTTGATGGTGAAAGTGGAAGCCGAGACAGGGAAAAGGCGTGAACAGAATCTAAAAAGCAGAGCAACAACAGATCCCTGAGATTCATGGGATCATCTACATAACCATATACCTTACATAAAGGGCTGTGTGTGTGTGTGTGTGTGTGTGTGTGTGTGTGTGTGTGTGTGTGTGTGTGTGTGTGCTTACAAAAAAAAAAACAGACATACAGGCAATGAAGCTGTCTATCAAACTTCACAATCATACGTGCCCCAGTCTATAGCAGTTCAACAACTGGAGGCAAGGAAAAGTAATTGCAGAAAAGGAAAACACCCCACTTATTTATGGTCATTAGTTCTCAATGGAGAGAAACCACACATTTACAGCCATAGAAACAGTATTTAAGTTACTCCCTCCAGGCTACTGCAAGCCATTTTGCTCCATTCTCAAACCATTCACTTGGGAGTATTGGGTGTAACTGAATACCTTTTAATACTGATGATGATGATGATGATGATGATGATGATGACAGTGAGAATTATTAAGGCACTAATTATTATAATTGGAAGTTGCATAAAATCATTATTGCTCTGCAATATAAATAAGTCTTTTTCGGGGATATTTTTGGTTTTGGTTCCTCCCACCCGCTCGTGCACAGAGGCTCAATTTAAGACCGCAGAGGTTCCAAGCCAAGAAAAGGGAGAGAAAAGTTATCTTTGGATCATAACAAACCAAAGTGCGGAGCACGCCACACCTTTGATGTTGGGCTTTAGAGGGGGATTTTCTCTGTTGATGTTTTTCCACCAGCTGGGTATTTAATTAATTTTCAACGCAGTGTCAGAATCGGATATTTTGACAGGACACAGTATTTTGGCACAGATCATCCATCAGGGTAGTTGGTTTTGATCACAGAATTGTGCTCAGCCTCTGGGCTTCTGCTTTAAGATAAGGTATGGCACCTTTCCAATTGCTCCAGGCAAGTCAAGATGCAATATATTTAATAATGCATCTTGGGAGATTTCCCCATGGATGGGATGTAAATAGGATAACAAATAAATCTGGTTAATTGCAAATATGCTAATTTATTTTCAGATTAGATGTGGTATGTAGATACATTGCAAAGAAACACATCTGTGTGGAAAGTGTAGCTTTTTCCATTTCTAAATGCATGAACATACTGTACATGAAGCCAGATATTTGTGTTTTTTTTAATTAACAATGATTTACTCTCAGAATATAAAAAAACATAGATGAGTAAAAGGGGTGGAATGTATAAACATCCAGTCGCTACTTGATGCAAAGGTTCACAAGCAGATTCAAACCGTCCATGTGGAGGAAAGATTTTTTACAACATATATGGTTCAATACTATTCTGGGTTATAATGGAAAAGTAGCCACAGGCCAAAATATAAAACCGAGGCTTACAATAAAACTGGAAAATATAGTCTAACCTCATGTCAGGTCCCAAAAATGACCCACAGAGTGGAACTTAACACACAGATATTAACATGTAGATTACTTCATCTTATTGTCGAAAGCAAAATGAATCTACTATACACCTGCACATGTGTAAAAATGACTGGCAGTAAATCAATGTAATACATTTCTGTTTGCTTGTGTTGGCCACCTTCCCTGTTTTCTTCAGAATAAGGCAGTGTTTCTTTGTTGGGGTTGGAGCTCAGGGTTAAAAACATTACTCTTTTCTCAACGAGAATGCTGAGGTAATGCTCTGGCTTGGACAAATTCGCATTACATGAGACATTCCCCGCAGGATAAATCAAAAATGATGATGTTCGGTTAACCACTGCTCCATCATTGCAGTTGTGGCTTTCTGACCGTGCGTATGTGAGTGTGTGTGCACGTAATGCACTTTCAAAATGTGCTCTATGTCGATATGCAAGTTGTCAAAATGTCACAGTTGAGTGGTGCTTACATGACTGATTTTTTTACATCTGGTTGAAATGTAGTAACTGTGGTATTAGTTACCTTTAACATATCAGTGGTTTGCTTTCTTATATGTAACTTAGTAGCATTGAGGTTAGCACAGGCATGACTTACTATTTGTTATTTATGTACTTTTCTGTGGTGTGCCGGCTCAGCTGTCAGTGTGTGTGTATCTTCCTTTAGGTGCAACAGACTTTTACTACAATTCAAATATACCTAAACCTATCCAATCAAACGTGAGTGTCTCAACTGTACTGACCTATCAGGTGTGGACAGGTACTTCTGCTTCTGGAACTTTTTCTCCAGGCCCATCAGCTGCAGCTCGGTGAAGATGGTGCGGCTGCGACGTGGCTTCTTCAGGCGGGGCGTGCTGCGTTCCGTTTCCGACTCGCTGCTGATGCTGAGAGGCGTCTGGCTGGGCGAAGGCTCGGAGCCTCGCTGATGCTGCGAGGAGAGCAAGGGCAGGTGTGAGGGGACCCCGCCTGGAGAGGACGGCTGGGGCAGGTGGGGGGGCTGCCGCGTGATCACCGAGAGGAAAGGGTAGGCACGCAGTGACGAGGAGCCTGGAAGAGCAGAGACAGTGTGTCAGATGACAGGAACACAGAAATGCAATAAAGTCCAGTGGAGAGAAAAAAAGGAGAAAGAATAGACAGATAGATAGATAGTCTTTGTGAGCTCTTCTGTGCCTCTCAGTCACGTTGGTTGTACCATTATCGAACACTGTAATTGCTTAGACAGGTTCCTTTTTAATTGCCCTGTGTTTGCTGTGAAAAGTGTTTTACTTTTGACCTTCTCCATGTAGAGGGTTGTGATCCCAATGACGCAGGCTGTGTTTTACACTGCTCCTCTGAACCCTTCAAATGAATGATTATTTTTCAGAGGTTGTTAAACACTAACTGGCTTGATGTACATGCACACACACACACACACACACACACACACATTCAGACACAGTATGAGCTGTAATAAAATCCAAAAAAACTAAATCAAACAATGTTCAGCTAATAACCTTTTCTCCCTCTCTCTCTCTCAATCTTGCACATGTACACGGTCATATACAAACACACACACACACACACACATTTTTTATCTTTATCAGCACAGACAGAAGCAGCAAGACGCCAGAATCAATAAAAAATAACACTTGTCTGGAGCCGAGGCTGGAGGGAAGGAGACCAGGAGGTTGGCCGAAAGGATGTGATGGGTCAACCAAAGTGAAAATAATATCTGCCAGAAAAATCTTAACAGTTTCAAATATAAAACCAAACCTTCAGCCAAAATTTACAAGCCAACTGAGCACAGCACAGACTGTAATGCATGGGCTGATAAGGAGCTCCTCACTGACTGCAACAGACAACCTACACACACGGACACAGACAAACCTACATAAACACATAAACCAGTGCTCACAGGAGACATAAAGGCAGACTTTAGAATTGTTTCTTTCTGTTTCTTGTTTGTTTTCTGTCATTTACAGCAGGTCTGTTTCATCCTTTCGGCTAGTGAGATAACATGGATTTTAATGCAAATGTCAAGAAGAAGATGAATGAGAAGGATACTCAAAAAGAAGGTGTAGCTACGTTTCTAATCTTACACTATAGTAAAACACGAATTAACCCCACTATTAGAAGTAAGAGTCAAACATGAGTAGCATACAGGTAGGCACATCTGCTCTACACACACGTACAGACAGACACATATACCAGACACTGCCTTGGGCTCATTATGACATCATGGTAAGGCGCTGAGGTCATCACTAATTCTCCAATGCGAGATTGCTGCTGTTGCAACAGGTCTAGACAAGAAGACCTCTTTTCTCTGGCTGCATGCTCTTGCTCTCCATTTACATCTCTTCATTTCAACTGGTCTCTGTTTTTCTCTCCGTAAATCAGATCTGTATAAATGTGAGGATGAACCATCCGAAATAATGTTTGAACTCCTTTATAGGAGGAATATCACAGGATCACATGGATAAATATCACTTGCAGAATCGTAAGTGAAGGGAAAGTGTCCCTCATGTAATTGTAAATGGGACAAACATCTCCATTTCTCTTCACGATTGTCAGGAAATCTCTTGTCAACAAAGAGTTTGAAGTTGCCTCCGGACAGTCCCTCAGAGAGAGTACGAGAGAGAAAGAGAGAGAGAAAGGGGGGAAATGTCAGGCCTCGTGGTGACTTTCCACTGACAGTGAAGCCGTCTCTCTGAGATGTTGTTGACAAGTGCCAGTTTCCTGTCAATAGTCTACAAATAAACTGTTAGAGTAGCTGCAGGAGCGCAACTCAGCCCTGTACAAAAGCACACTGATACTCTTCATAATCACGGTAGGAATGTAAGGACTGGCACAAGTGCTTATGGTAACTATTACAGAAGACATACCTGCTAAGAATAGATCAAGAGAAGCAGTCTTTTAAGCATTCCTTTTAATACCAACAATTTGCTCTATCGATCATGTAATTACTATGATATAATATTTTTAATATTATATTTTTTAAATAATTTCCATTAAGTGAAAAGGGGGATTCTAGTTGTACAATTGCATGACAAATGCCGTCACCGCAGCAATGTTTAGAAGGTGAACAGTATTTCCCACCTCAGCCTGCTCCCTATGATTTTCACTTAACTCTTTTTTGTCAATGGGATGCTGAAACGGATGATTCATTGCTTAGTTATGACATGTGTGCGTGTATTTTTGCCATGTTTTAGATATAAACTGCCGGGTTACAGACTAGAGAGTTGCTCAAATGAACAGGTTTTTGTTTTTTTGGCCTTGCACTTTCTTTATCTGTTTGATCTTATTTCTTTAATTAGATTCATTCACCTGCAGGGCGTGACAGATTGGAGCAATATAATGCCAGTTCTCAACAAATGGTAGAAGGAAAGTGTCAAAAGCATCTTGTTGAGTTTAATCATCGCATTATTTTCTCAGGCACACAGACAAACTTCTCCAGCTGAAGCTGTGCGCCTAGCAAAATGCATTATATTAAACATAAGCGTTAACTATTTAATCTGAAACCTGATCCACACAGGTCTTCCTGTGGCAGCAGAAATCAGCCTGTAGCATGAACTACTTTTAGAACTGATTTATCACTGATCCTTTGTCAAGATAGAAAAATCTGATGGCAGTGGTTGAGCGGAAATGGCAAAGGGTGACAGGTTGTCAAACATCACCTTAACTAAAGATAGAAGACGTGTGTGCATTTTGTCTTTGCATTTATGCATACTTGCCTGTATGTGTTGACATGGGTGTAATCAACCTTCTCAAGGCGGCTTTATGCTTAATGGGAGACTTTATTGTCTGCAGCGGATTAAGGTATAAAATGGGATAAAAACCCTTTTACTCACTTGGATTTCTTCTATAAGCCCTCAGCCAGTTTCAAGCCAGTACGCAGCGGCCCTGAGGCTGCACACACTCCTGCTCTTTTTTTTGTGTGTTTTGTTTTTATTTTTCATCATGCTGTCAAGTGAGATTACACCACAGTTGATCTTAATCTCTCTCACCTCTTCCAGAAAACACCACTAAAAGCCCTGCCCTGGTTCTTGCTGAGAGATGGGACTCCAAATGAAATATTGTAACCTGCCATTACGTCGTTCTCTGTTTTGCACCAGGTCAGGGCTCATTGTCTCTGATCCTGCTGTAACTGACAGGTAGTTAATGCTGTGAGTATTAGTCACTTTTGCTGTACAAAATTATGGTCTGTATTTCATTTCAGTTAATAAAAATGAACTGAGATTCACAATAACGAGTCACGGGACAAGATGCAGGAGGAAGATTGTGTTGGTATGTTTGAGTGGCATACCAGTGATAAACAACAAAGAACCAACAATTAATTTATTATCAACTCCTTCAGGGAACATTTCTGACATTACTGTCTTTCAGCGGCCTCCGCTGGCAGCAGGAGGTTATAGCATGCCTTCCTATACAGAATGAAGAAGTCAACTTTCACTGTTAAGGGGCCATGCAGGGGCCATCCGCCTCTTCTTTTGCCCAGGACCTGTAAGGCTGCCAGCTTCTATATCAAGCACTTAAAGCCATTGATGTTGGGGAATATACAGTGTCTCACACCCCCGCGGCTACAAATAAGTGGTGGGCACAGTGTTCTGATATGCAGGGCGGGTTACTCTATCCATCCGAACGGAGGGGTGCCAGTCATAGTGCCCTCTAGCATACACCAACCCATATCAGAGGGATGAGGGAATCGCTTTACCTATTTATATCCACACACCACTGTCATCATCAAATTGCAGTGGCTATTATTTCAGACTTTAGAGCAATTATCATAATGGTTACTAGAGTGTGCAATAGCCTTTGAGTTGTTTTGACTCATCTGGAAATACAATTAAGACTCAGTCAAGACGTTTTGTTTTGACAAGACAACATGCACTGTGCCAGCTGAGCTTTGTCATACTATTTTCGTCATTTCCAGCAAGTACAAGACGCAGCATTGAGTCTACCTAACTGTCTTTCCATCTGTCTATCTATTTATCATGTATAGATCTAGAGATAATTCTAACTATCTCACTGAAAGGGAAATGAGAGACAGCATTTCACTAACTGGTACAAATTGGGAGGAGAGTGATTATCATTCAAAGGAATCAGCTTTAAATGAATGAACCACTTGTTTCCATTCTATATTCCCTTATGTGTCAATCAGCAGAAATCAGTGTACAGTGTAATTAATCATTTATAGGATGGTTTGAACCTCACTGTAAATTACATAATTTTTGTGTACAACTTTACTTTGTTCTAGGCCACATCTGTCTGTCTCATATTAGAGCACTAACAAGATACAAGCCACCCATTTGCAAATGTCCAGCAGTAGTAAAACTCATTAGGGAAGGTCTTTGGTTAAGCATAACACCCATATTAATCAAAGTATGACGTCAAACAGACTAAATGTTATAGCTTAATAGGGGCTTCAACAGTGAGATTTGACTTTATTCATCCAACTGCCTCTTTATTGATTTTTATGTGTAACTGCAACAATTTATCAATTCAGTCATTCATCAGCTTGCCCGCAACAGAAGCCCTGAAGCATTACTGACGTGAACTCACTCTACCGCATGACTTTGATTTTCAACGCTAGACTTGCAGTGACTTATAATGTAAACTGCAGAGTGATGAAGCTGAAGCAACTTTAGAAGGAAAGATGCATAAATTACTTGTAATTCATTTTAAACTGCTCCATTAAAAAAAGATCTGACGCAAACGTTCAAATGTAAGCGACAAATAAAATAAGCAAAAGATGCCTTGTAATCGTCACAAATATCAATATTTCCACATGATCATTTTGTCACTCCAGTGCAGACTACTATTTTGCACTGTAAATCCAAATTTTTTGATGTGCCATTAAAATCCTATCCTCTTTTTTTTTTCAATTTCAACTGAAAAACATATTAATAATGAAATTGATCTCATGCGTAAAAGTGTCAGGATTTCCAAAAAAACTATTCTAATTTCCCCACAAATGTACAGATGTTAGTAATTGCATTTCTGTAGGGATTTTTCTTTTCTAATTAGTTTCTTTCTTAAAAAGTCAAAACACTCATCTTACCCGAACACGAATGAAGAGGCTTCGGTCGTACAATGAGCGAAGGGCACACCGAGTAGAGAGAAAGTTTCTCAAAATAATCACAGGTCTCCTTGGAGAGGATCTCGTCAATCATGAAAGTCTTGTAGCGCCGCCTGGCAGCCTTCAGCTGCCCGGGGGAGGAGAGCCTCAACTCGGCTTGACAGTGCATGGTCTGTCCCTGTGCGCCGTGCGCTATCTTCGCAGAGCGCGAAAGTTTGCTCACTGATGTCTAAGGTTATGCAAGTTTAACCGTGTGGAAAACGCGACTACTGGAGCTCATGCGTTTAAATAAGTCATTTTTTGGCTTTCAAAAGGCAGTTTAGCTTTCCCTGAAGTGTCGTGGTGAAGATCAGCAGCCTTCAACTTGAGCTGCGCAGAGCGCCACGGTGAAAATGAACTGACTACGATCTGTGCTCACACCCACTGCTATATAAACCGTCCCTGAACACATCTCTACTGCTCCATCTCTCTCTCTCTCCCTCTCTCTCTTTTACAAATACACTTATGTACTGTACATACACGACCACCTCCCTAACAAGCCCCCACCACCACCAAACATTTTCTTCTCTCGCTATGATCTCCTTTACTTGTTGTTTTTCGAGTTAGATATATTAATATAATCAATAAAAAGTCTATTTTAAACCAAGTATTATTATCAAAGTTTCAGATCAAATACAAAGACCTCTGTGGTATTAATTCATTTTAACAAACATCGTGCCAATTCTTTTGTTTCAAAACTTTTATTTGAATAAGCCTATTTGTGCATGTTTTAATTTAGGTCTTGATGCATCCTCCTCTAACTTGTTTTCTTATTAACTCAACGCAACTTTGCTTCAGACATACAATACACGGTCTACTCTTTCGATATTTTAACTTTGGACTCAAACAGAAAAAAAACGTAAAATGCCATAGGCTGCCAAGGCCAATCAAACCAGTGAGGGTAATGATGGGTTCATGTTTTCTTTCTTTCATAATTCTTAAATCATTAATATATAAATGGGTTGTGTCCTGTCCAGAGTAGAAACACAGATGACAAGATTCAATTTTGTAAACTTTTAACATTATTTAAATTGTATTATAATTGTTACTATTAAATATAATAATAATAATAATAATAATAATAATAATAATAATAATAACATTTAATTGTCGCAAAATAGCGTAGGGAATTTCTTGTTGAAAGAGTAGATAAGAAAAACATTAAAATTACAGGCTACTTATAAAGAAGGAAAGTCAGGAGCCATAACTGCGGTTGTAGGCCAAGTCAGTAATGTAATTTTCTTTATTTACTTGCCAACTACACTGACGCATGCAATTACAATTTATTATTAATCAACAATTATGTGCGCGTGGCAATAAGGCAAGCCAAGTAAAAGACCGTCTCACTAACTACATATATCTCAAACAAATAAGAGCAAGAGTACCTGCAACTCATTTTCCAGTTTGATTCAACGATAAAATCAAACTTAACATTATTATTGGTCAGTCTGATCAAAAAGGCTTTAAGGAAACGTAACAGTCTATCAGTCTCAGGCATACCGGCTGATGTGTCTGACAATCATGTCAATTCCCTTGACAAGCTGAATCTCTCCACATGCTTCTCCCTGACATAAACCTTTTGTGCTTTTTTCTATAAATCCACCTTTTAATGATATGTATTGAATCTGAATGAGAATCAGCATTATTGTCAATTTGGTTTACACATACAAGGAATTTTGCTTTGGTGTTTTGGTGCACAATGAACATAGCAGGTAGACAAATAGGAGAAAGATAAAGATAGAGCAAGTGCTGCAAGTCAAAGTATCACAGTAATAAAACATTTAAATTTCCTATTTTATTTCGTTCTTTAAAAGCTCTCACATAGGCCTATTGCAGATTTGTGCGGATAGGCTATTTGTTTGAAAAACTAAGTAGACGAGGTCATAAAAAGAGTTTTACTTTTTGTTAACGATTCACATGTTGTAGGCTAATTTAACTCAAATGAAAGCCGACCCATAACTATGAGGAAACCCGGTGCAGGTAGGGTTTCAAGTAGCGTCGGTGTCCTAAGGCGGATCCGATTATCATCACTAGAACTGGAAATAAATTGAACTCGTTGGCGTCTTGTGCCCCCGAAGTATGTAGTGTTCAAAGTGTGGAGGAGGAAATATGGGAGCTCTGCATGGTAAAGCTCGGCTTCTTATCAGAGGCTTGATGGCTCGATCAAAGGGGGGTGGGATGAGAACAACTGCTGTGAAGCACACTTACTTTTTGAGGGTCGGGTGGAGAGGGAAGCCACTGTATAAATGAAACGGGAGGGAGGTGGAGGTTAACCTTAAAATTTCCTGAACTTTTTTAATTAGTCTATCATTTTACTATAAACTGTATTTTCTTTTCTGTTTTACTAAAGCGTCATTTTCTGGGAGGTTTCACTAAAGAAAATGTAGGCCTATGTAGGCTAATTAATAATACCTTGGATATAGGCTAACGGCATTAACTGATTTTAGCAAATGCGACAATAGGCTAGATGAGATAATCCCAAATTTTGGCAATACATGTTCACATGTTTTAAGGGAATTAAAATGGCGTCAAAAGACAAAGACTAGTTAAGTTAGGCCCACGTTCTGGGCTACTGTGGCACCGTGAACCCAACAACCTGCAGGCATCTTGTCATTTGTGGTCTGCGTTGCAGGACTGTTAAGAGGTAGGGTGTTTGGAAGTGGACCATTTCAGGAGACACGCTTCTATACAAGTCCACACAGCAGCGGCTACCGAGCTGCCTCTCTAATCCGCCCGTTCCAGGGCTGGAGACGCCAGGCAGATCAACCAATTAAAAGAGTTATGCCACTTCCATAAGCGTAATAAGGGGCTTCCTAGTACTGACACCGAACAGAGGATACTCTCTATTAGAGCGATTTGGGAGCATCAGGATGCAATATGACACGAGACAGATAACAGGCAAGACACAGAGCTTATTGCAGCGGGTGCAAATGCACCTCCACTTTTGGACACTGGGAGATTTATTGGGGGTTATAGTCGTCGATACAGCGCAGGAGCCGCTCAGTGGCATAAGCACTTTCGAAAGGGTAGATTATGACCTCAACGCGGACATTAAGGGATTTGATCACCACTTTGTTTTAAGCAAACCCGAACAGAGACACTGGGGCATCAATGCTGATCGCAACACATATGTTAAGGATCAAGTTGCTGCTAATTCTGGGATGGGATAATAGCCTTTACTTCGTTCACATCTGTAAATTGACCAGAACCTGTGCCATATACAAATCAGTGTTAAGACTGATAAAAGAGAAGCCATGGTTGTGTTCAACTCTGGTGAAGACATGCACCTAAACATAATTGCATGGTGTAAAGTGAACAGGGTGTCAAATCCATGTAAAGACTTGAAAGCATCCTAAATAGAAAGGTCACATGTAGGAGCTGATCATGTGTCTCAGTTATATTTAACATCTTAATTGATTCAATAAAAAGGATGTGCATGGCGCCACCTGTAGATTACTTCATAACCCACTGAACAAGCATATTAGTTACACATGCGCCATTTATAGGTGCAGATCAGGCCATGTGTGCATGCATTACTGCATGTAGCATTTACATCCAATAGCTCACTTGGTTAACTCTCACATACACAAAGAGCTGTAAATAGCATTCATGATGAACAGCCAAGTCCCAGGCATTTGTGTTGTGGCCAGAAGAAAGACAATGCAACAATCAAATGAAAAGGAGCTTTATAAGAATGAAAATGTTCATTTTAAAATGGTTGTCTTACAGACTCAGAATAAAAAAACTAAAATAAAGCCCTTTTTTTTTGTTTTTGTTTTTTAAACAAAGAGCAAGGATATCTAACATTAAGAAAGGATGGTGCCCTGTGGCAGTAAAAGTGGTGCTGGTGGAATCTTTAGCTGAAACATTTGTTCTTTTTTTGCAAAAGTACCTGAAGAATTTTTTAAGTTCTGGGAGCACCATTTCATTACTATTTGCATAACATAAAAACCGGCCAATATCCTAAATCTTTTTTTTAAATGCATGTTTTTTTCCAGCCATGTCTGATTTTTTTTTTCCCTTGCTCCCATGACAATACAGTTCTTCCCCTCAAAATATCTGCAACATCTGTGAGGAAAATCTCACATGGAAGAAGTGTACAAATTTAAAAACACCTTAAAAAGTAAACAAAAAATGGCTCTAAGGCATACGTTATTAAATCTTCAAACTCGATCATGTACAAACAACCTGAGTATACATGTGAATCTGTCAACATAATTGATGATTTTTTTTTTTTCTAAGTAAGCTGTCCACAAATTTGTGAAGGACTGAAGTCTTTACAGAAATCCCTTTGTGTCTCAATATCGTCGCCATCTATTATCTTGGTAGCCACGGCTGCCACCCCTCTCGCCATGATGTTTGTTGCCACCTCTGCTGTCATGGTGTCGGTTGCCACTCCTGTCATTCTGATGGTAGTTGTCCCGGCTGTGGCCGTGTTGCTGATGACGGGCGGAACTTGATTCATCTGTGTAGCGCTGATTTCTGCCACTGCTGTTCATCTGGGATGACTGATGCCGATAGGGGGTTTTATCGTGTTGCCTTGAGCCACCTCTGCCAGAATTTCCACCTCCAGGTGGTTGCCTCTGCAGAGGCTTGGAGGAGCTGCCATTCAACTGCTGCATTTGGAGCTGCCACATCATGTTGCTCATCTACGGATGAAAGAAAAGGCTGATAACAGGACCTGTGTTTCATACGGTTCACTTAGGCCAAAAAGTGCATTTCTGTTCTTGTCAAATTATACAGTGTACACATTTCTTCATATAGGCACATTTGAACAAGCAGAGAGCAGGTCTTTATACATCACATCTTAAATAGAGACAGTAGTGCTGTGTCTTATTAAAAAAGAAAAAGCATAAAATAAAGGTTACCATGACATTCTTCTGCAGATTATCAGGAGACGAAAAAGACCTCTGCATTTGAGGTGGAGGAGTGTACGGTGGAGAACTGAACTGGATGGGGGTCCTGTAAGAGTAAAGCTAATCAGTGTCAATTTTCTCTTAAAGCAATGAATGAAAAGAGCAACAAGTCTACATAAGGTCAGCTGCACATTCACCCATCTACTTCCCATAAAATCAAAGTCTGACGTCAACATTTCTGATTATTTTAATTATTGCCAGTTCATGTTTTTATTCACGCTTTGACCTTATTTCACCTATTCTATACTTACAGAAAGGTCATGCGTTTTAAGATGTCATAGAATCACTTGAAAAACTACTTCTGAGTCATGTTCACAGATATTCAGCTGGATATCCAAGAGGGGGATAAAAATGAGCACTTGGGAGAATAAAAGGATAATCTGTCTCTAACAATAAAGCCAGCAAAAATACAGGTGGTAATATTAATGAAGGGTGACACCCATACAAGAGTGCTTTCCTATTGTTTTGATTATGAGTGATTCAACCACACAACGATCATTAAGATCCACTGTAAAACTTTAAAACACCTGTGAATACAGACAGATAAAAGATTTTAGTACAGTACATCCCTTTATCAAACGTGATGTAAACAAGAACCTGTCAACACAAACTAAGACTTCAAGACAAGAACAATCAGGAGCTAGTTCCACACGATTCATCCATCCACCCACGCCAGCCAGATATCACCATTGCATCAACTGGGAGAATGCTCAAGATAATTGGCATGTTGAATTTATGCTGCGGTTGTTGAAAAACCAAGAGAGAACTGCTGAGATGTGCGATATAATAACCTATCAACATGTCCATCAGCACTGACAGAAAGCAAAGTCTGACAGATCCAAGGGACTGGGTATTTACCTTCAACTGATGTTGCAATAAGTGCATTATTCATAACTGAACTAGATAATTTGTTTTCCTTTTGTGAAGTTCCTTGCTGTCAAAAAGAACTCAGCTGTCCCCAATCCAACAGTGGAAATTAGTGACAGTCACAAAGGGGATTAGCCATGCCAAAGTATGGAGTAAGAGGGCTAAAAGGGCATACTTTAATTACAATCATTATGGTCTCATTGAGGCTTTCTATTCACAGATTTGTTTTCCATAGCTGCAGTGACAGTTACAAACATTATTAGTTAAAAACATATATACAAAATTTCCAATTAGTTCTAGATGGATACATGTAGAAAAAGGTATATGAATTGAACAAGAAAGAACAGTTATTTTAAACTACCAAGTCTGTCTTTCCCAACAAATATGTTAAGTTACGCTTTTCTCAATTCTAGTAGAACAGATTGACATAATTTAAGCACCACAGAATGCAAGACTACATTAAACTGGACTGATACTGCCAAATTTAACTAGGGCTAATACTTTCAAGTTTTCCAGCAAATGCCCTAAATAGGCACTGGTGCATGAAATTTGGCATGAAACGTGGAAAGGATTGCACACCCAGTCTTCTGTGTGTGTAAATACAGACCAGTCCAATCCCATTTCATACCACATATTTTGCCAGAGCGCCAGTTTTTGTACACAAGGCACTGCCAAGACCATGAAAAAGGTCCAATGTCCAAGTAATATTCAATAAGGAGGAAGCATCTTTGAGAACAAATCCCCCCACAGGGACCAGGGCTAAGAGGCAATGACGAGCCAATGGCTGCTGTAACGCTACTGATGGTAACAAGGTTTTGTTGCAAGCACTGTTGCTGGACAAACTGTTCATGAGACATCATTACCTCTGGCCATGGGGATTTGGGGTATTTGCAGGACTTGAAGTCTGCGAGTTCCCTGGACTGCTGCTGTGACTGCTACCTATGATGGGGCAAAGGGAACAAAACACAGTTTATTAGTTAAGGACAAAACAATTCAAGTTTGAAAATAACTGCCACACTGTGCAAGTACAACAATCTTGTACTTTTATTATTGTGTTTCACACCGTCAGGGTTCCCACTCTTTTCCAAAGACATTTTCAGTGATGATGTAGCTGGTATGAAACAGGATCACGTCATACACAAATATGTTCCTCCCAGCGGAAGTCTAATTTTAAAGATGTGCAGACTACGGTTATAACTTATAAAATCTATGAATTCATCTAGAAATTATGATAAAATTGATCTTGCCCCGTTTTAAAGCTATGCTTTAATATGTTTTTTTAGTTATGCCATTGTAATTTTGTTTCTGTTGGAAAGCAATTTGTGTTCTATGCTTGGCAAGTACTTTTCTTATGAATATTTTAATCACTGCTGCCTGAACACAAGTAACTGAAGAGCCTCTACACAAATAGACTACAAAAATCACTGAGGTCCGTTAGCGCAAATGAAGTAAAAGGTACAAAAACCTAGTTCAGAGAAGTTGCTCACTGTACATCTATAAGACCATTGTCACAACACCACATTTTATTTAAACTTCAAAACAAACTTGGTTTATTGATATGCATGTTTAATATGATTACTGGGACTACTTCATAGGTGTGCAAATACCAAAAGTTAACTGATGTTCTAAAGAACATGTCTCAACAGGAAATTAAACAAAGCCGTGGTATAAATCAGCTTATCACACCATACATTAGCCCCTTTACGAACAAAGCTAATTACAACCCACTGCGAGCTACAGCTAAAAAGTTTCATGTCATATTACGGTCCATTTTATCATAACGTAGCATTGAGTTTGAAGAGTCAATGCTAGCAAAGAAAGAAAAAAAATAAAAATAAAGTGCTGTTAGCCAGTCTTTAGCCGGTGTTTGATGCACATACAGCTGGGCTCCTATTCACTTTTCACTCTTATCAAACTTCCTCAACAATACCCAACACATTTGAACCCATTGCTCCTAGCCAGAGTGGAAACACAAACCTTAAACCTTTGCAAGCAAATCAAGCTAGCAAAATGTCAACTTCAGCAAATGAACTAAACATGTTAACCAATTTAACATTCAACCATTAAAAACAAGTTGAGAAGAAAACATTAATTTATAAACCTAATAAAAACTACCACAGTTAAAAGCTACTAGTGACAAATATTTATCTTTGGAGAATAATGCAACAGGGATGGAAATTAACACCCGCCAACCGTGTGTGTTTTTTTCCCATTTGGCGGCCAAATGTTGGAGGGCTACCCGCCACTTGGCGGGTTAATATATCCAGCATATAATTTCTATTTGACGGTAATTAGAAGCAGACTGGCGTTGGTGGATGTGTGTCACACTGAAATTAGTCCCCAATGTACCAAGGTATCAAAAATCGTGTAACACCGATTAGGGGCGTTCATTTGTTGTTATTGATGTGTTCATTTCAGGTTACTTGTGTTTGATTGGCGTAGATTCGTGGCATTAGGGGACAGGCAACAGGAGTCGGGAAGGGAGAGTGACGCCAGGAATCCACTGACTCCGGCTACAGCAAGTTACGGCTGCGCCCAAAGCCCAGCGTCAAAGTCCACTGGAAGCGTCTCAGAACACATTATTTACTTATTAAATTTGTCCTTTTGTGCTTCTACTACATCCTTCACAGCTCTATGTGATCCCATTTCGTTCCGTTAACTTCAGGCTGCATTTCCCACAAGGTGCATTTCACAATCAGAGCCTTTTGCCTGTCTGATTTTGCTGACATGTTTAGATTTTGTTGATTTGGTAATCAGAGTTTGCATTTTGTGCTTCTACTATGATTAAGTAGTATTTGTTAATGATTTAATTTTGTGTTCTACTATATAAGTAATTTGTTATTTTAATCGTGTTTGTTGTTTTACGATCAAGAGTCTCCACAGGGTATTTTATTTTGAAAATTGCCCGGATTCTCAATGCCGTTCTGTGTCTGACTTCCTGCCTGGTTTGTGCTGCTTGACGCGGCTTGCAGCAAAATAGACCTGCTACCAAGGCTGCGTTCGAAAAAGTATTTTTGATTAGGAAGGTTCTTAACTGAGTGAAGTGAACCGGAAGTACTGTATTTCAGTGGCAGCCATGATTAGAGCTGTTCGAATCCTCTAAAAGCTAAGGAAAAGTGCTTCAATGCTCCCTTTCATATCTCCTTTAGCATAGGGTACACCGGACCATCCTTTATGAAAGGAAAGGAGAGAATGCCGTCCCACAATTCTTTGTGGCGGCAACATTTAAAGCGGCGCACGTTCTCAAACGATAAAATCCATCAACCACATTTAGCAAGACCCTTGCAATACAGACGCACATTATGATACTTTAATAAGACTCACAATTACCTCCTTTCTTTTGGTTTGTTTTCTTTTGGCTTTTTTGTAATCTAATACTGTTTCAACACCGTTTTATGTTTCGGGTTGGTGAAATAAGCCATTAAGTGTTTTCTACAATAAAGAAATAAATCACCAACCATGACGGATAAAGGAGGTTGATCACCATGCAAGTTACCATTGGCTATTAAGCCTTTTCTCTTATGCCATAACTTGCTAATATGCATATAGGCCTGTCTTAAACTGTCAACAATAACTGAGAAGCATGCAATCTGTTAATGTTGTTGCAGCATGTAGCCTCACGTTATGTACTGCAGCCTTCAGCAAATTAATTTTACTTCAGTCGCAGATGCTGACACCCGTAATAAAAGGCAAAGATCAAGCTGGATAACCTCTACAGTAGGCGTCCCACACACTGATTTGTTTGTTGCGGCCTGCCACATTATCAACGCTGATTTCCGATTGATTGTTACAATTTAAAATGGGTAAAATCGTACTTGATGACAGAGCGCTGCACAGCGCATATGTTCTCTCAGCATCTCCTACTCGCCCCGTCGCTCTCTCTCTCGGCACAGTTGTGTGTCATTCTGTGGGAAACACTGTATTTACATACAACTGGGATTCATGTTGATAAATACCCCTGTGGGTGGGCAGGAGGGTGAGTGTGAGCAAGCAATCTCAAATGTGACAACCCTGTCCATTATTTAGTGACTGGTAGGCTACCGTATCTGCCTTTTTGCTATCTTGGTTATTAAGTAATATATTCCACCGTGTTGTCCACCTTTAGATAGCCTGCATTACAACAACATGGGGCGCAGTGTCAAAGGTGCGCTTTTTGTAGTCCATCTTCGGAATATTGTAGTTTTACCACGTGAAGCAACGTCAGTAACATCCGCCGTGGCTTATAAAAGAGCAGTCGGATTCTCTGAGCCCCGCGGTCCTCTTTTCCGAAGTCCTTATAGATTCTCCTTTACATCTTTCCTTGACCTCTTGACGTTTTCCATCGAGGTCAAAGAGAGGAGGTTAGGAAAGGAGATTTTGACTTTTTGACCGCAGCCCAATTCTCTGCAGAACGGAGCGCCGCTTCTCGGACGCACGGCCACTGCGCCTGGTGGACTCACGAGCATCGACTATAATGGCCACGATTAGCTCTGACAACTGCGCCATAGCCAGTGGATTTTAGGGGTGAGAGTGTAGCCGATTTCATAGAGATCAGCACAGAAAGAATATCCGCATTTATGGCGCAGTCGGATCTTCATACTGAACAAAAGTTTGCACCTTTATCCCATGTGATAAGGCCTTTATCCCGCAATCGTGTGCTTTTCACATAGCGGTTCGGCTTTACAGGAACGAGCAGCGTGCCACGGCATGTCGGCTGTGATCGTTAGTCTTTCTGTCTCGTGCCTGTCACCAACTTTCCCTGCTCAGAGGCGGATAAATTCTGCTCCATACCTTTCATAAAGTGCAGCGAGTCGGCAGATTGGCGCCATACCTCTGTGAAAGCTGCTAGTGTTAGGAGCTAATTACAAAAGTTGTAATAGGAGTGTTTTTAGCTTTTAGCTGGGTAGTTGGCGGTCCAGTCAGTGTCTGACAAGCTTTCAGATCTTCTAATGGCCCTGCTGTTCTCCCCAGAGATCAAGGAGAATGATCCATAGGCTGTATAAAAAAAAATGTTGATCCCACAAAAGCTGTGATGCTGTGGCACCAGGACTCCATCAGAACCAGGAGGCCAGAAGAGGGTGATTGTAGAAAGTGAGCATTCTAATGAGGAGGTTTAAGTTGAATGATTTATAAGCATCTTGTAAGTTTATACCAATTTAATGTTATGTTTTAAGTACATTTAATATCAAAAATTTGGAGGATTTTTTCCATCTACCAG
The DNA here is from genome assembly GCF_021292245.1 of Micropterus dolomieu. Classification (NCBI taxonomy): domain Eukaryota; kingdom Metazoa; phylum Chordata; class Actinopteri; order Centrarchiformes; family Centrarchidae; genus Micropterus; species Micropterus dolomieu. Next base: position 14,669,932 of record NC_060166.1, read on the forward strand.
CCACCTTGGCAGGTGAGCCAAAAAGTTAAGTTTCCATAGTGCTGTGCTACCATGTGAACTGACTCGTGTTCCAGGAAATTTAACTCATCTTCCATATGCTTTCCATGACTGGAAAATTTTTCAACTGTTTCCCAGGTTTTCCAAGATGCGTGGGAACCCCGCACTGTGTGATACAAGTTTAAATAAACACAGGGACACTTAAAACTGGCATGTTTAGGAAACAAGCAGTATTGTAATTAATGATAGTAACAAACTGGAGAAACTTCTACAACAAAGGTAAATTAGTACTAGTACTTGGCATAGTTTCAGTGAGTATTGAGAGTGATGCAGAGATCGAGAAGTGGCTGATGATATGCCACTAGAGGTTCAGCGGCAAATGCTGATCCCTAGAGTGGTATGCCCTCTGAGTTCCATCGGCACATACCGTTTCCATGCCTCTTGAAAGTGGTAAGCCACTGTCGGACTATCACACCAATACCCCGACGCATATGCAAATGAGCTCCTGGCATAAATGTATATTTTATTTTTTTCTTTACTGACAATGGAGCACCTTAAATAAAGAGATGTAAAGTTTCTCTTGGCGATTCTGTTGTTGGGATATGTTGCTTTTGAAATTACAGTCATTTCATAAATCCTTACCAATTTACCCAAAGCTATGGCATGTTAAATGTGTTCGTAGAACAAGATCACACATCATACTCCAGGGAGTGGAACATTAACCAGGCATACGTATGGCAATTCACCATATGCCATTTTCTACTGACCTACCACTTTTGATAAGGCGGCATATGCCATTTTCAAGTCGCATCTTTAATCTACTGCGGCTATCATGATTGCATAAGTGAGCACTACATTATATAGCCACATACGGAAAAAGAAATGAAGATTAAAGATGCGACTTGAAACTCGCCAGGAACAGGTTTTTGAATCTGTGGATGGAGTCAGTCCGCAGCTGCTGCACACAACACGCGCACGGCAACCAGTTAGTTTGAAAACCAGTAGGGCTACAACACCGGATAATTGTCTTTTAAAGAAAACCATGAAATCTGTGACCCGTGTGGAACAAACTGAGGCTACTTCGACATGTGTCTATCAGTGTAACTCTATTAGATTAGCTTAAGTAATGTTTATATATGACAAAGATGTAAAAAATAAATAAATAAATAAACTAAAAAAAAACGGGTCACTGGTTACAAATGACAGTCAACTCACCCGATCTGAACTGCACATGAATAGTTCTCCCATGCAGCGATGTCCCGTTGAGTAGTTGCATGGCATATGGCACGGACACTTCATGTTTGTAAACGGCAAAACCAAATGTTTTCTGTTTCCCATCCGAGTCTTTGGGGATTTTTGTTCTGATGAGAGGTCCTGCCTGCAAAAACAATTAAATGAGTGTACACAAACAATAACTAGCTATAGCTAACGTTAGCTACCTGCCGTAATCGACTCAAGAACACGAAATTGTCCACAGCGTGTGTTACAACAAAAATTTGCGTTACAACATATGTAAGTATATGTACGTATTGCACACTTCGTATCTTAAGCTAACATTTTCGGACCACCTCAACTCGATTTCGATTTGCTAGCATTGTCTGTGTTATGCTATCCTTGACATTTGCTAGCTATGGCTAACGTTAGCGACAACAGCACCTGTAAGAACAGTTCGAACAAAAGCTCCTCAGTCACTCTCGCATCTAAGTTTCTTATGAAGAGCGTCCGATCCGCTTCGTCCTCTATTCCCATTGTATTTGAGCAAATACTGACACTCTCCAAGTTTTATGTTGTGGCTGCTAGCGTCTAGCTTAAATAAGCCGTCTGCTCAATATAATTGGAAGGCCTAGGTTGTCGTAAAGTGAAATGCCGTTACATTTCTGCTTCCCGTCGTACTGAAAGGCGGCTACTTTACGACACATGCATACACGCGTATTCATCGACGCTGTAAATGTTTTGTTTGCTTTGAGACTAGCTCATAAAACTCCAACAATTGATGGATGCAAACATGTTTTCATTAAACACATTTTGTAATACATGACATATTTAATCATGGTTCGAAACACGGGGGGGATTGGAGGGATCTGGCCCCACACCAAGAGGCAAAACCAACATTTCAGGCGGGTCTTTCTTATCTGTATTTTTAAATATTACAATGTATTTCCCGTACTCATGACTTATATTCAACAATCTTGAAATACGATTTCAAACACCCCTAAAACGTACTGTACCATTCCCTAACATTGACGTTTGTTGAACGTCTTGTCTGTCTGCATCATTCGCAGCGTTGCTTCTCCAGTCCGGTGCATCACACGCTAACGGAGAGCAGGTTAATGTCAGTAGTAACTATCTAGCTGCTTTAATACACTTAAGTTTCCTACCTTCAGAGACTTGTAATTAGCATTTCTTTTACTTAAAATGAGCAATCTGATGTTAGCTAGCTGAGAGCCAACCCTGTCATTTCATTATAATTTCATATTTTATGTAATTGTCAGCTAATACTGGTGTTTAGGCATGAGCAGTGAAATCGGGGATTAGTTATTGTAGAGATACATTTTTACACAATATAGAGTTTATTATTTCATTTGAAGTCTTTTGTGAGTTCTTTTACAATAAACTCTGGAATTCCCAATAATTCCCAATTCCCCAAAAACAGTGTATGACTACTGCTTTATTGGACGCAGATTACATCATTCACAGTCAACATGAGCAAGAGGAAAGGAGATATTTGCTAAAAAAGAGTAAGGTGAAACTTTAAACTTGATGAGAATGATAAAAAATTAGGAACTTGAGATAATAATGCAGACTGTATTTTATGTGTCTTTAGTTCTGTATCAACACTGTGTGGGTTTGTTTGGAGCGGTCATGATGGTCTGCTGTTGTTTGTCTGACTTGCTGGCAGTTTTGCTCTAGAATGCTTGGTGACCTCTGACTACAAAGGTTGTTGTGTGGTATGGGGCACCGGTGAACTGGTGTAATGAATTTGATTCATCAACATCTACAGACTGGTGACATTAGTTAAATAAGCAAGGATATTGTAAGCATTGTAAGATTTTAGTTCACTGAGCCCGTGCCTGAGCTGTACTGGGTTTTCTTTTGGACCTGGAAAAAAAGTTGACCCCCCCGTTGTCACTGTATAATTCGCACCCTGTATTTAATCTTCTTTGGGAGCTACAACAATAGCACAGAACAGTAGAGCTTTGAACATTTAAAATGTGTTAGCTTTAATCCATTAATTATTTTTTAGGTTAATTTTAAATACACATTAAAGACAAATTGTTTAATCTCTAAGTAAATATATATATATCATAATTCACAATTTCCCAGAATCTAAGTTGACATCCTCAAATGTAAAAAACATTTTGTTTCTTGCTAAATAATTTTTTTAATAATAATAATTCATTGTAGATTCATTTTCATTGACTTATTGATTAAGCAACTCATAACTTCCATTTTACAGGCAAGGCTACATAAACATGACTGTCCTCATCTGCCCTCTCATTTTCATTCCGTTTCTTTTCTGAGAAAGAGAAGTCATCCCATGCTTTGTTAGATGTGTATGCACACTCAAGCCTGTGCAAGTATGGGTCTGCTTTTTATTTTATGCTTTGTTATTCTACCACAGTTGCACATCCACATGACTGGCCAGAGCAGAAAAATGGCTGAAGCTACAGCATGGTAGTACGGCTTTCAAATAATGCTAGCAACTCATATTTACAGGGCTCCGGTTGTGAAGTCAGTACATCAGAGGACACTGCTGACACTGAGTTGACAGAGAGCTCATATGTTGATGCTAATAAGTTTAAGAATAATAAATAATTAATTATTAATAAATAATAATAATTAATCAATCATAAATTATGAAACATCACAGCGTTATCTCCTAATTTGAATGGTTTATTATTAATAATTAATTAATTAATTATAATTTAATATAGGAGACAATAAAAACAAAAATAATGTATAGTTTTAAACCATCTTTACTTAGTGGCATACTTAACAGACTATAATATTAATGTAGTATTTTGTATCACACTTGAGAACTACAGACTGGGAAGATTGTCCTGGTCTATATGTTATTCAGGAGATGATCACAAATAAATACAAGGGTATGTTCACTATCAGTACTTGAAACAATTCCAGTCACATCCACATCAAATAAAAGGGTTGGGCAAATTTGTTTTATTTCTTAAGTTACTCGCTACTCAAGTAAAGTAAATACTTTTGTACTCTAACTCAAGTAGTTATTTTGATGAGCGCTTTTACTTGAGAACTTGTTTTTGGCTACTCTACCCACCTCTGTCCAAGACACAAAAGGCCCTTTTCACAGCAGGCATTTTGACTTGTCATAGTAGAAAAAGCACAGATGTTACTATGACATTAACGGTGGCGTAGTTCAATTCATTCATCTCTCAATAAGTCCGTGAACCAGCATGAAAACAAGCCAGTCATTTAATTAATTACTTACAGCATTGCTGGCCTACAAAGAAAAGTTAAACAATGCCCTGAATGTTGCCTTATATCTATTTTTTAATGTTTTGTTTTAATATCCTTTGCACTGATGTTTGCCTTTAGAAACACTTGATACATTTTTCTGTCTTTGCTAATATAGTCCCTTTTCTCCTCTGTGGCTATAAGGGGAAGGTTTTCTCACCTCATGGCTCACTATGATTGGGTCAGGGACTCAAGCGCCTGGAAGCAAGTGCGGAGGAGTGTGAAGGTCAAGTGAGTGGCGTGAGAGGCTTGACTTCCACCTTAATCAGATGGGCCTCTGTGACAGTCCTCCATATTAATGAGATTAGCTTAAACTGTAATGATTTTCTCCTTCAAGCCTGGAAAATATCCTCACAGATTGTGACCTGTTAAAGCTCAAGTAAGAGAATCAGCGATGGCACATCAACGACAATTTGACCGTCCTTCTTTTACTTTTCTTGCTGTTTAAGTTAAGAAAGATTAGAGTGGACCAAATGCTATAGCTATTAGAGAAGATTCTACACCTTGCAATCTCAATGACATATTTATTCCATGCAAGGTGCTGTTCCCATCACTAATATTACTCATGTGGCAATAAACACTGCAATTTAACACCAAAATCTTGGCTCACATCGTGTCTTGTGGGACCTTTGCTGTTGTGTGTAGTTGTTAACACTTGACGTATTGGATGTATTGGCGCTTTCCCACAAAATACTTATGATTTAAAATGCTGCAATGGAAGTCGTAAAAAAAGCCTAAACCATAAAACCACACCTGTGCAGTATACTATTTGATGACTAAAGCCCTTGAATCTATTTTGGGTCCCTATATTGCCATTACCCATACATCTCCCTGATGTATTTCCTCCTCCCTTTTTATAACCATTGGAAGGAATTCAGGAGAGCACTATGAAAGTGCTGTTCCACAGGACAAAGCATACAGTGTGGAGATGGGGGAAAGGGGTAAGTGAACTGGAAGACAAAACAGGCAGACCTGCTGAATCTGTAAAACCCTCATTACTACCTACAGAAACTGACTGTATGCAACACTGTGTATTTTTGCTTTGCCAATTAAAAAAACATTTTGCTTTAGATTTCTAAAACGAACTCGATCTTGTTAAAAAAAAAACTGTCAAATCTCTTTAACAATAACCATTTCATTCATTACTCTAAATACTGTATACTAAGCTGTGCTGCAGAGTTTGAAAAGTAGCAGTAGATGGCAGCATTGATCCAATGATACTGGATTGCATTAATGGGGGCTTCATCTCTGTGGGGATGTCAAATGCTATGCACTGTGGAAAGAATATTTCTGAATTTAAAGAGGGTTTTTTTTTAATGCGGAGAAGGGAATTGGATTCGATTGTCATAGGAATATCCTCTTTTCATGTTTCTCTTTTAGCCTGTAGCCCACTTTCAGGTTTATTATAACATAAAAGGGTTCTAAATGGCTTGTTAGAGAGGAGGTATTGTTGTCCATGAACTATTTTTATTTTCAGTTTAAGTAGAGAGTTCCTGAGTAAAAGTCAGTGGTCCACAGAACAGATATATTTTATGCATTTACAGTACATGTACTTATATTGAAAATCATCAGGAATATGGTACTAATTTGCATACTATAAGGCCTTTGCTGCTGTTCATGCCACTATCAGAACATTTATATCTTCTTTTTAGATCTAAGACATTGACAAGCAGAGCACTGTTGTTGCTTTTTAGTCTGGGTAGAAGTAGTGCTCGAGGAAAAAAACATTGTGCTAATTTGAAGCAATTACAGAAACCCTTTTGGAGCTAAGTATGAAACAGCGGTATGCACTCGAAAACACATCGCACACTACGCTAACTGTCATCAACATGAGTGCATCAGTTTCTGTTTTAATGACTTGGTTTTTGGATGCCTGCGCATGAGACTTGGCCGCATTGTTTTAATTAATAGAGGATGAAAAAAAAGCATGACAAAATGGGAGCAATGCTCAAGGGCAAGATGGTAGCCAGTGAGCATCCATCAAGGGGTGAAGTGACAGGGCAGGACCCTAGAAATAGGCCACCACCAGCCACCCCTTCAATGGTCAGATCTGGGTGAAATCTTATGGCGGTTTAGTGCTTCCACACAAGGCTACTGTAATGAGGTTATAAACACACACACATACACGCACACACTGTATGCTCACTTCCATTATGACCTCAGGCCTGCAGGGTTTTGTGGGACTGTGAAGTGATTGACTGGTGGCTAGACACTACTGTCTCCTTCACCAACATCTAGCCTTGCTTTAGGCTCCAACCTATACACAACACACCCATCCGCTGCCCTTCCCTCCTGTTCATTAATATTCATAATTCATGTGGAATGAAGTGATTCAGGATCATTAAACGCACATGAATATTTGTCGGATGAAAGTTTAATTAAGCCATCCCTCTTCGGCAGCGTGATGTCACAGAGTGCCTTGCTATTCAGTGCATCCAGTGGATGGTTTAATGGCCTCTGCCTTTTATGAGTGCTACTCAGTGCTTATGCAGCAACAACCCCCACCTATATGAAATCTTATTTTACACCTCCTGTGCTACTGTTGAATAGACTCAATTGATAGGGATGGTGTTTGAGTGGTTCCTATAGTTCCACTGGCAATATGTAGATCAATCATACTTAATTCTACAGAGCAAGAGAACCACTTTTTGTGGTGGATGTCATTTATAATTCAGGACTTCGGATTACACATAACAGGATCACTCTTAGATTGCTGAGTAAGTGTCATATACATGCTGCATACAGTATGTGTTTCCAACAGTAGTAATATGCTGTACTTTATAGTCCAAATACAATATGCATATAATCTGTTATGTCTGCATAACTCTGCATGCAGGTGAGCCAGAAAGATTCTTAGATTAAAGGTTTGAGTATATTGCTGTAGGAGAAAAGCTACAGTGCCCATATTCAGCCTCATACCAGAGTTAACCATTACTCATTCTTTCCCCAGCAGAGTAATAATAATTTCCAATCAATCAATTTCTACAGGTTTGTTTCAAATATTAAGTGTCGGACTTCAGGGAAATGTTCTGTCCTCACTTTGTAAGACACATCGGAAGAAGTCACACACACACACAGACAAGAGTTCATCACTGGCAGCATGCCACCCCATTTCAACACCCTCCTAAAGCAAATTGATGTAAAAGTCTTCTGAGGGGTGTCCGAGCTGCTTTGTTTCTTTACAGTTTTCTCTCCCGTTGCAACATGCTTGTTATTTCAATATCGGCTCTGCATGTTGTTGCGCCCTGACATGCTGTGACTTCATTTTCATTTCTGTGACTCCCGTCTTGCGTGTCGTCTCCCTCTCTCAAACGCACACACACACACACACACATTAAGGGAGAGATCCATCCTGTTGCTACAGTGCTGCAGTGCTGAGTAGCAATATCAGAAAGAGAGAGAGAGAGAGTGGGGGAAGTCTGGCATCGGCCCCACACTACAAAACGGACTGCGGCAGAGCATCCAAAACCTTTTTCCTTTTCCATCACTTCTCAAACACCCCCTGATTCCCCAGTTTCCCCTAGAGAGGGGTGACTAATATTAACTTTCACTACATGATTAAGAGCACCGGAAGGAGCATCTGTTGCAATGAAACGAATAAGGGACATTTCTTTTGCATACACTAATCCCTCAACCCCACTGCTCCCATTATCTCTACTTGCTAACTGTCGGCAAAAGTGAGGAGTCAGCACATTTCAGATGGCCAGGATCACCCCTGATGCCTGCCTGTTGAGGAGCAGAATAATGCCCTTTGCCAAAGGTGCCATATGGAGGGTGTTTTATAGCTGAGGAATAGAGGAAATGACTAATTGAGAAATGGATCCCCACAGTATAAAGCTGATCACACCACGAATCTCTAGCCTCTCTAGATATTCCATCTTCAACTCCTCTCCTTTCTACTCCTCTATCTACTGCTGCTGCATTTTAAATCCTCAAACACCTTCAGAGAAGATAATGAGCTCTGTCAAAAAGAGACTGCTTCTCCTTTTTTTCCTCTTCCAAAAGTAAGCTTTTGCATTTTTCCCACTTCATTATAATCAACAGTGGAATGTCCCACATTCCTGCTGCTGAGCAGAACATGCCCTCAGAGACTGTCAATATTGCAGCTCATAACCTATAACTCTGTGCTCAACCCCAGAAGCAGAAAGTTTTCCCTTTGAAGATGCTCATCACTATGGTAATCAGCTGATCAGAGAATGTTGTGCCAACTCCTTGTGATGCAAATATTTGCTTTACATGCAAAATCTCCAGATTAGAAGTCTTTCTTGTAATTTGCACTTGAGTTCAGGCTAGCAATCCGACTGCCATCAATGATGTAATTGCACTGAGGAAATTACACTCATTGGATAAAGAACCCTGCAGTCAGTCAGGTCAGCATCTGTAATGTTGAAGAAATTACACAGCAAGTGGAATGGGTTTATAGTTTTAGTTTTATAGTAGATAAGATTTAGATTGATTTAGACAAGATATCACAGCTGTTCTCAAATAGGAGTTCCTCTCGATCAAATGCCACTTGAGAAGCTGATATTTCTGAAGTGGTGGTGTCATCATATTTGTATGTTTGCTGTAGTTTGAAAAGGATAAACACACCATGCATGTACAGTGTAAAAATGTTGTTAAGGTTGCTAAAATTACCAACCTCCAATAGGTCAATGATGCAAATGAAATAAAACTGCATTTAGCCTTGTCATTTCGAGGCTGCCTGGGTGTTTATGGAGAGCATAAGAAGGTCAATATCTTTTCAGTGTAATGCTCATGGTGTAAATTAATTGCTTGCAGTAGCTTTCTAGACTACTCAAATATCAAATACCAGTCTTATATTGTCATAAAACTGCAGAGCTAACCTTCACATTCACAGTAAGCTCTCAGAGTTGTTGTTTTTTTTCCTCCTCACCCCCAGCCCCAGCCCTTTATCTTCACTGTCAGGGTAAAGCACATTACTTCAAACCCATGCAGGAGCTGCTCTAGGCTGTACTGCGTTCCTTACCACAAAATATTAGAAAGAAAAGTTCAAGAGGAGTTTTGGCAGATCCGGCAAGATGGGACCATGTCAAATCCATTGAAGGCTGTTCCTGGGGTTTGGATCTGTCATTGTCACAACTAATATTGTGTGGTCCCTCTATCCATGGCTTGTGGGTTTCTCTGTACAAATGTTCCGCATTTGCCTTGACATTCAACTAATTTATTTATGTCAGAGAGTTGCAGACAAGCTATGAAACTACTACAACATTGAGAGACAGATGTTGTATAGAACATGAACTGCTATACCAATGTCAAAGGTACAATGGTACCATTATTGTGCCCACATTGTGGACAGTTAGACAATAATTTATTAGCCACAAAAGTCACATATGGGGTTAAAAAAAAGTGAATTCTGAAAGTTTTACTTTCAGTAACTCTGTGAGAAGTAACATTTTTATTCCAATCCATAATTGCATAATTAAACAGTGATTTACAATTTCTTTGTTTCTTTGACATTGACCTTTCCCCATCATTGATGTAAATTAGACCTTATGCCTTTAGTCTCTGTGCTGGACCCAAAATTATGGACAAATAGGCTTTTAGCTCTTTGGTTTTCAGTAATGGCCATTTTAAGTATCTATTCAAATTTCATGGATGACCGTGGCCATTCAGGCAACCCTCTAGGCACATGCCCTGCAACCTGCAAGTGGAAGACAAATGTCACAGAGCACATGATCATTTCTGCTGATTAAGCTTTTAAATCATTCCTTGTAACTACTAGATAGTGGTACTAAGATAGATTACTAAATTAAAACTAGTCTTTGCGAGTAAAAGACTTCAGTTGTCTAATTCAGTTGATGGAAACATCTGTTGCTCTGCGCAATCAAAACCAATCAACCTAAACAGGAAGTCACAAGCACAACTGTCAACATAACTGTCAAAAATATTTTAGGGGGCCAAACCATATGTCAAACTTATTCAAGAGGGTCCAACTGCAGACCTCCACTGTGGAGCCTCTTCCAGTGCAGGCTCCCCTGTCAGGACACCTCTGCTGTCAGGACAGAAAATGCACGCAAAAAATACAAAATAAAATTGTGCGATTTCACAGGAAACGCATTCAAAAATGATAAATTTAATCATGTAGACACTTATATTGGAAGGGATTTTGTTGTTGATTTATATTTAATTAATTTGTCAACATTGTAACTGAAAACTAGTAGGCTAATTCCTTGAATATAGCATATTGATTTGAGCCTATTTTGTCTACTTAGCACTTAACGTGCCAGTGTAGCAACAAAGCCAACTGTATATCGCTTCAATAATTTAACTACATTAGGCCTATCTTTGTTACAGGCACTATTTATTTATTCTGTCAAAATAGGACGTTAACTCTGTCCATACAGCTAGCCACATCAGTTCACAGAAAAACAGCGTCGTTGATTAAGAGTGTAACTAGCCTCTCTTCCAGTCTTCTTAAAACACACACACACACACACACACACACACACACACAAGCACACACACACACACACTTCTCATTCATAATTTTCCTTTGAAGAGATTATAGCATTTTACTGCTATCAGCTGTATTTAATATGAAAAACTGACAACTGTGGGAACTGGACAGTTATAATTTGAGTTTTATGGGGGTCTGTAATATAACAAACGGCACTGGTGGAGATTAATAAATAATTAAATAACAGCTTGAGCCTAGACAGACAGAGACAGAGACTTCATTGCTCATTATGTCAACACTTTCTCACACACAGCAGCCCACTACTTGCCCCAGATGTGTGCGATACGGCAACAAAGTTTAAGTTTCAAAAGCCTGAAATAAACCAACAAAGACTACTGCTCAAGGAGAGAGTGCAAATCTGCCCTTCATGGTATCATATTAAATATTGTTATTAATCATGTCATAATGACATTCATGCTGTGCGCAGAATAATTTGTGATTAAAAATAATGTTTGTTGGGAAATAAATGAGTGACCCCCACAAATGCATGATTTTACTGCTTTATGGACTGAAGAACCCTGCTGGACTATATGGACCACAGCTTGTGGATTATCAAACTGTAAAATCTATTAAAATGAACACACATGCAATGCAACATGTATACCTGTATCGATAATTTTGTAAATATATCCCCTCATTCCCCATGTAAATTTTTGATTTATGTTTTTGATATATTTTTGATTGAAGTGTATGAAATGTGTTAGTATGTTCCTCACCAGCTTCCCTTGCTTAGCCCATTAATATTGGCGCTGTTTTGTCAGAAAGGGCTTTGACCAGAGCATAAGCACACATAACTATGGTACCAAATTCTGGTATGGGGCCCTCACACCTGACTTGAGCCATGTAAACAATTTGCCATTGCTGCACAATCACACCTGACACTGCAGTGTTCTCACTACTACCTGTCCTTTAAAACTTTGTGCAATAAGTCTGAATGGAAACTTCTTCTAGAAAATACCACTGCTGATTTGAATGGACCTCTGCGCACTAACTCAGTCCTCCATTAGGCTCTGAGCTGTATCTGATGCTGCCTGTAGACCTCTGGCTGTGCTTTCACTGACTGAGGCTGCCTGTATTTCACCTGGGTCTGTGTGACCTGCTAAAAACGTCTGGACTGGGTCTGTGCTGGTACTGACTTATGATCCAGCATGTACTCTACTGACAAACTTCAGCATAGCCCCTGTAAATTATAAATATCAAGTCTTGCAATATATTAATGTTATCAGCTGCTTCAGGCCCATTCAAACTGGCTCCCCGGGTTTCCTTTAATACATTTTCAAAAGTAAAATACTATTTATACTTTGACATGACTATGTGATGTTTATTATCTACTGAAAGATGTATATCCATATTGCCCAGTCTGCCCTGCTATTCAGCATTGTAATAGTCAAGGTGAATCCAATGCTTTCCATCTTGCATCAGTCCAGAGTTGTAACTAAACCTTCACTGAGAGACAGATAATAATTGTCTTATTTTAAAAAGTGCGCCTACGAGGAGTGCCCTCACATCCATGTGTTGTCTGGACTGGTCCCACTAATGTTGATGTTGGAATGCAATAAGGTCCAGCTGCAGACTCTCAATCGGATGTGCGAGTTTCATTTCTTGCATGTGCACTCAGGGGTGCACTCAGGGGCGCCAGGTTTTTGGCAATAGAAGTTAAATAACCCCATTGACCAAAAAGTAAACACTGACCAACCACCCCTCTGTATCTTCATGAAATGGCTTGGTCCTGCCTTAGCGCACTCATCAGTGATGGTGTTTAGTTGCAGTTAGTGGATGCACCAGAAATACAGTGAACAAAATGTTGCCTAGTAAATGAAAATCTGGTTTTTGTCTGGAAAGACAAAGGAAAGGATGTCAATTTGTAACCTAGTTTTTCACCAAGGAAGGTGGGCAGCCTTTAGTCTGTGAGTGGTATTAACCTGTTGGCTTAATGTCCATAGTGAAATAAGCTAGCTAGCTGCAGACTGGTGTTAGCCTACATTTCATCAGTACAGGGAAACGTTTAGCAAGATATTCATATTATATCATTGTTACTTGCCCCTTTTAGCAGACTAACAACAGATGAGTCAGCAGCACCCCAGCCTCCCCATAACTGTAGCCCTCCCTGTCCCAGTGAAGAAGGTGAGCAGCCCTGTGTTAATGACTGTGGGGATTTCTCTGTCTCTCTTGCTCTTTTTATCATAACAAAAAAGAAAATGAAATATTTATTAATGACAGAAATTCGAAGACAAATTATTTTCTCACATAATGATCATTATGAAATAAAATAAAAACAACCTCCTGTCTGTACTGGATGTTGGACAGTTGGAAAAAGTTAGCTCAGCCTGCATGTAATTTACAGACAATATTAAAATAATCCAGTTTGATATGTTCATTTAGATTTAATTATGGCTGTTAAATGAGTTAATTGTACTATAAAAATACATTGAGACTGTAAAAGATTGCTATAAGGACATTCTTATGGTGGCTTTTAATCTGGCATCAAACAGTGATCTGCATACTGTATGCAGACTTGCATGTACAAATCACCAGCAGTAAATATTGTGCTAGTACTAGTACTGAACTACAAGAAACAAGACAGTTGCAAGGCTTTAATTAGAGTTATGTAAAGCTTTTGATGGAACAGTTAGGTCCTAGAGATGTGGCGATAACAGCTGCGCAGAGGGGGCCCAATTTGTTTTTTTGTCATGGGGCCCAATGTTTCTGGCGGCGCCGCTGTGTGCACTTGTGTATGAGCGCGTTTTCACGAGCGACATGGCGTTCTTTTCAGAGCTGCAGTTTATAAACACCGTTGCCTGTCGGCATTTATCAAATGTAATAAATAGTTGTATTTTACTCTAATAGCGTTCCCAGTGTGGCAAGAAACCAAGACCAAAACAGACCGAGAAGTGCTGCTCAGCTGGGTTAGCAAAACAGAGATTCTCTGTAACTACACATGTCGCTCACATCAGACCTTGAGAGGAAAGAACACAAGTTTACCTGACTGCTATTCTTGAAAATCACTCTCACTGAGTTATTTTCTCTTCTTGTGCACAGAATTATAGTCCCTCTTAGTCCTCTCATCAACGCTGTAAACACTGGCTTTCAACATTGACTAATTTTTTGCGACGTTTCATATCATTAAAAACTTGCCTTTTCACACCAACCAGTAGTTTTATTTTGAAATTGTAACCAGACGTTGCATATATATTATTGCTAACTTGACCGGACGTTGCACACGTTGCCAATTGTTCCTAACTTGACCGCGAAGCCCTACTCATCCAAAAACGATGCCAAGGGGTCTTGACAATTTTACTGGTGCACTGCACATGGACACAGGGGCACATGCCCCAGTAAAAAGAGTCTAGCGATGCCTATGCCTAAATATCTACTTTTTAAAAGTGAATGGAGACACAAAAGTTAGTAGCCTATAATACTTTTACTTTATTAACTATATACACACAGGTTACACAGATAGAAAAGGAGTTGGCAGCAGTGACTGATTTGCATTAATGCAAAACATTAATGCAAAAAGTCTGAATGCATGGTTTTGGCATGTTCCATCAAAATATCTACCACTATCAATATTTGTAAATCTAAATCATGCAAATTAGGATATGCCAACAGTGGCTGTGGGGAGCCTCCGAAGATCTATGGGAGGAGTAGTTTCTTTCTGGGGATAACATAAACTGTTTATATAACCGTGTGTGTTAGATCTCTCCCCGCTCCAGCTGATTCAAACTATCAACTCCTTATGAATCCGGAAGCTGCTTAAATCAGCTGTGTTGAAGCAGGGAGAGATTAAATCATGCAGGACAGGGGGTAACTGGGGAGATGGTTGGGAAACAATGTCGTAGTAATGCTACATAAACTTCAATTCAACTAAGATGAATTCATACAGCCAGCGAAGTCTTTGCACACTGTTTAAGACACGGAAAATACTAATAACTAACCTGAGCGTCATAGTCAACATATTAAGAAAATGCAGACCTATGCCCTTGCTAAATGCTCTACAAAAAAAATGTTTAATAAAGCTGAACACACAGTAGCTTATGTTATCGAAAGGAAAAAAAAGCTAATCCTACCATACTACTTCATACTACTTTTGCTAACACTAGCCACCGTTGGTGTAGCCTAACGTTACCTATGTAGAACAACAAATAACCTATCTTACATACACATGTAACGTTCTGTAATTCGTGCAATTTAGATGTACAATATTGATAGTGGTAGCTATGACGGCGAACACATACCAAGATCAATGCATTCAGACTTTTCTCATTGTTTCGGATAATGCTAACCAGTCAACTACCGTTGCAATGTGTAGAGTCGCAAAACAACTAAGAATGCATCACGTTAAGTCCTGTGGGGGACGTAAAAACAGTTTATTTATGGTTATTTCCTGTCCTGGCAGCGGAGGTGTCCTGACAGAGGAGCCTGCACTGGAAGCATCTCCACAGTGGAGGTCAGCAGTTGGACCCCTCTCAACGTTTTTGCAAATCATTTGTAAATGTAGTTTTATATATATTTGCATACACAGAGAACTATGTGTTTCTGAGTAAATAATGCAGACTAGAATGAATGGGAAATATCAGATTATGCCATCCTAACCAGTGTTTTTTAGCAATTTAGTCTGATGACTCAGCATTGTATGTTTGTAATTTGAGGGATATGGTGTTATTTTTATTACGTTTAACATATATCTTCCTAGTTTTACATTATTATTATACCGCATTTTGTTCACGTCTGTAAGAGCTTACCTTTCAAACTAAACGGTCATAAGTTTGCAAGCTAATGCTAGTTTTATCAGATGGTTCAGTTAGCTACGCTACACCTGGCAGTTAGTAGGCCTGAGTGTACATTTAAGAGCAACTAATCTTTATGTAAGAACTAGTTTGTGTGGTGCATCCTGCTTTGTATTTAGTTATGGGTATATATTCACTTTGTGAACACATTCATTATAACTCGGCTTTGAACTTTCAAATAGCTGAAGTTTAAAAGATCAAATGTTACAGAATGTATATTGTCCTAGTGCTAGTTGAAAGTAGTTCTCTTTAGGACCATTAAAATTGCTGTAGGGAACTTTTTTTTAAAGCTACATTTGCAAACTGATTTCCAGTCAGTCATAGATGTCTTTCCACATATAAATCCAAGTTAGGTAAATACTTATGGTGTTTGCTGGTGAAACAAAGTCAGATGAAGTGAGCAGTGATTTTACACACATTGTGACAGGGATGGAACATTCCTTTGACATGCCCTTCTGCTTTCCATTTTCCCGGACCACAGTGATGCATGCAAAAATGCTTTAGTTGGCTGCCCCACTAGATTAAAGGAAAGAACCAGGGATCTTCCAAAAATAGCACTGTATCAACAATCCCACCAGCTGCTTCATGCTCCACCCAGGGACATCATATTCCATCAATCTTTCAACCATTTATTGACGGGGTGTCCACATAAATTTGTCTGACAGCCGTTGGAGCACTATGAAATATTAATTTTATATTCTGTCTGGTGTTCCTGTCCCTCTGGCAACAAAAAGCAGAGGCTCATACATTAACTAGCAGATAATGTTAACGAATACTGAAGAGTAGGAAATGTATTGATGGAATTGGCTCATGCCCCATACATGTGCAGTATAAAGTGGGGACAAATTTCCATTTCCCTGCACGCAACACTAATAATAATAATCCTTATAAAATATTATTATATTATTATTAACACTATGAACCTGTTGTCACACCTCAGGGACTTTGAGTATCAATTCAGCTGGATTTTGAGGGCACCTATCACACTGGACATAAAGTTTATAATCAAAGTAGTGTAAACAAACTTGATAGCCATTCATTGCATTTTCAAATTGGTGTTAATAAAAACAAAAGGGAGTCATTGCCTTGTTAACTCTCGCCCTTGTAACAGTGTGTAAAAATTAAAGACATTTGCAAATCCATACTTTGTTTTCTTAAAAGTGACAGTGATGTAACTGCACTTGGATGAGGCACCAAGGTTACTCTGTGGTTTGATGCTTCCTATTTAAAATCTGTCGGAAAGTAAATAAAGTATGCACATCAATCCATGCAGCAAGTACAAGAAAAATGCAGTTGAGTGTAATTATAGCAGCGGGTCTAGATGGAGAATTGGAAGGGTGAACGCGGCATTCCATAAATCATATTTGTATTTTGCACAACCTTGCATGTGGCTCTAATAGCAACACATGCCTTTACTTTATGGCAGTACATCCCAGACATTGCGAGTGCATCACAGTGCAGGAGAATATGTAAACAGCAGATATATTGTTTTCTTTATTGTGTTTTACAAAGAGTCCGAACAAAGTCATAAACTGCATCATAAACATATATCAACAGTCTGTCAGGCTGTGGAGAAGAAAAATAACAATGACTGGAACAGATTGAAATTCTAATTCAACTGATTCAGAAGAACAGTGAGTGGTGGAGGAGGTTTTAATGATAAAGTGCTAAGTTTCTGTTTGAGCATCTTCTCAAATTGGTTTGAATTTACTTGTGAGATAAATAGAATTTTCCTCCTCTTGGATATTCTTTGTTAATATTCATTTTTGGTAAATAAAAGCAACATCTTTAACTTTTCCACCCCACACACAGCCTTGCACTGGAGGAGGTCTTCTTATTATCTTATTTTAATAATTTCCATCTGGCTAATGAGGACTTATTTTCACTGTGCCCAGAGGCGCACTTGTTTGTATTGTTGTATTTCATCACTTGGTTAAATGTTAATTGAGTTTTCCATATCATTTGTGCTGAGTTAATGTCTCACTCAAAGGATTTCTCCCAAATTAGCTTTAAGGGTCTCTGCAGGTGTTGCAATTCCACTCACAGTGCTAAGTTCTGTGCATAATTGTTTGTTGTTAAACTATGTTTCTTCACTTAATGAGCCGTCTGTCGGGTTTAGAACGGTAAACGGGGCTGACCTACTGACTATTATACAAGTGCTATCACTTATGTTGTCCAAGCACATTATAATTTTCATCCCACAATGTAATCATTGCAATACAGGATCTCTGAAGCATCTGTGGTTTTACAACTTAATTCTGCCGCCTACATGCATCCATTTCCCCCCATTAGATCTTTGTTGTTTAACATAATCAATAGATTGCAATTTCAAAACCCCTCTGTCCCGTGGCACTGTAATTATTCCAAAGTATTTAACCTACAGCCACATTAGCATATGCTAAACATACTCGGATGAGTGAGAAGTGGGTGTCACGCAGTTAATGGAATGGACATATATAGAATAGTAACAGCATTTGACAGAGGTCTGCAGTTCTTGAACACCCAGTCCATAACAAGCACATAACAGTAAAAAACACACAAAGAGGCTTTGGAGAAGTATAAATGCTGTCTGACCTTATTGCTTGAGCTTAAGGGTAAGGAATCCACAAATGCATTGGAGGAATTAAATGTTGAAGATATTTTTTTCAATGTGAATATCCTGTTTGTCCAAAAGTTTGTTTGCTAAAAGTGTAGGTGAACGTATTTATTTATAATGCGTAGCCAAAAATACTAGACAGGCAGAGAGTAGCGACTGAGTGATTAATTTCTTTAACGTTAGGCGCAGGGATCTACCGTGCGCCTATTTCACTCTTAAGCGCTCCAAAAAATAGATCCATGCGAACCGGAAAATGATTTACGCGTACAAACGACCGTAATCTCCCACCCCGCCGGACCTGCAATGTTAATCGTCCAAAACATAGTCGGAGTGGCGATCAGGAGTAACGGGATTCACCTGGTTGGCCGGTCGCTCTGTGGCCACTTGAACAGCCCCGTTCCTGAAAAACAAGAGTGAGATGCGCTGCAAGAAGCTGAATCGGTAAGACAGAAGACAACAAGGAAAATTCAAGGAGCGTGTGGGCTTGGCTAACGTTTGGCTATTTAGCTAAATCTCTGCCTTTTATTGAAACACGTTGAATTTCTCATAAAGCCGATACTCTTGTTAATGTCACTTTTGGTGAACAGATCAATCACAGCCTGGATGGAGCGGGATTTAAAAAAAAAAGTTTGATTTGCTGCAACAAACTTTATAAATGTTGAACTCAATGTTCTGCATAAATGGTTATGATTATTGACCAGTTAGTAGCCTCCCCGCCATCAAGGTTGGTTATCATGTAGCCTAGAGCATTTTTCTTGCACAAAGTTAATGAATAAAAAACAACCCCAAACTTAAACAGCTGTAATTGAATTAATATTACACTAGTGGTAAGTTATATACTATTATATGAAATTATATTGAACATAATGAATATATTAATATCAAACTTACAGTTTACTATTAAGTTAACAATGTACTTTTAACTTAATGTTATAATATTATACTAATACAGTCATTTAGACTAGTTCCTCCTCCAGGTTGTATCTGTGCTAGACCGCCTACACTACTTACATTATTCATCACTCAGTTTATTCTCTTCATCTTTGTTCCCTCCTGCCCTATTTGAATTTTGTTGTGTCGATCAAGTGGTCGATGAAAGTTATCACACATATCATTGCAGGCAAGCTCACATTATCCAGTTTAAACCAACTAAAACACAAAATGACACTGTGTTTCACATGATTTGCTGTAATGTTGCGTACATAAACGCCATAACCTATGTAAGACAGTTGCTTTTCGCAGGAAATCTGACCAGTCCTTCACATAGAAAACAATAGACAGGCTGTTATAGGCAACTGAGAAAGTTGGTGAATGCCTCAATTTTTAGGTGGCGTTACAACCTGATGACATATGGGCAATAAATATGTTATAAATATATTTAAATTCCTTTTAAAAACTCAAAAATATCCCTTTTAAAGGTGTGTGGCTGATTTAATCGGTTACAGCTCAAAGTGGCGCGGCAGTCTTGAAATATGTTGAAAAAGTCTTGAAAAGGTCTTAAAAAGGTATTGAATTTTACTTCAGGATTCCTGTATATACCCTGTACTGAAGATCCTTTTGTATTATGCAGATCTCCATTTCACATTTAGGTACACATGTACTGTGCATAGACTGATTGCTGAAACTGATACAAATGGTCACTGTGTATGGGATATACACATATACAATGCCTTGTGTTAGAATGTTTGACAGTTTTATGAGAACGGGAGCCCCGAATGGCTTACATGTTTCATTGTAATGAGAACTCTTGCTTTATGTGCACAAATTAATTAGTCAAAAGACTCATGAACAGAAAATAAACATGTGCATCAGCAAGTTTTTATCCATGCACTGCATCGCTGGATTTATGATTGTTTTTGTTTACTTGGGTCACGATCAGGGCACTAAAGTAATGGCTGGTGTGCAATTTTTTAATTTATGCAATTTTAGGGAATACATTGTCACCACACATACTGTAGAACTTCCATAATGTGTGACACAGATATATATGATTTAAACAATCCCAGTTTGATGCACATCCATATTCTTCATGCACAGCTTGTTAACTCTTGTCAATATATATAATTTAAAAACAGTTTGATGCACATCCATATTCTTCATGCACAGCTTGTTAACTCTTGTCAGAGATACTATAATGAAAAAGGGGAGGGGAGATGGTGATAATGCTTCACCCACCATATATTGGAAGCTGATGCATAGCTAATAGAATGGACGACACAGAGGTCATGTTGCTAATACAGTAGTAATTACCAACTGCTGCCACCGCAGTACCTACTGCCTCAGTCACATGCTCATAGCCCGAAGCCTGATTTAGGCAATGCTCAGAGTAACTCATCTCTCACTACTCCTCTCCCTGTCTGTCACTGCTCCTGTCGATCTCTGCCTCTCCTTACATTTACTTTAGTTCTCTGTTGTTTATCTTTCTTTTCACAGGCATCCATAGTTGTCTATCAACATTCACTGCCAAGTAACAGGGCAGTTAATAATTTAATAAGTTTATTCTCTAAATGTTAAATACATATAGTTATGTGGTGATTAAAAGCTGCTCTTTCTCTCTCTCTCTCTCCCTCTCTCATGCATAATCTACACCAATGTGCAAGTAGCCTCCATTACTTTTTACTGTAAGACATGGTAGAAAGTTTTGTTGAAACAACAAGACCTCCCCAAGGACCTTCCTCTGGGGTAAGGCTACCTGAAATTTGAGTAGGTTGGATAGCCACAAGGAAAATCCCACAGCAAGAAGAAATTTAGTAAAATTACTAATGCATGAATGCAAATGCAGATGCGCATACATATGCACATGCTTACCCATACACGCACAACAGAAGTTGTGGATGCATCTAAATTCAGAAGTTCGAGGGCACTGATAAAGGTATTCAGCTGCTACACAGCCACACGACAAAAGATGACCTTCCTTATACTCAATTTAAATAGAAAGTTCAGACTTTACTTGAAATATTTGTGTTAAGGACATCAGACTTGATCCATACTCACTTATGATGAATTTTAAGCGATAAGATTCAACCATAGATTACTAAAGCATGTTTCCACAGGGGCTAAAATAATCCAATCCACTGAATTTCTATCATGAAGCTAAAATGTTTTTTTTCTGGGTGGATGTAATAGGAACGATCAGCTCAGCATGTTGTGAATGTGATGTCAACCCTGTACATCAATTCACAGAAATGTGTGTTGGCCACAGTATGGATCCATACCAGAGGATGCATTTGGACTTTCATTGACTTTAAATCCCTTAGAATACACATGTAGAGGTAGACATGCAATACATAAATAAGTTTGAAAACCAATAGTAGTGTATTCTTTCACATAGTATAGCAATTGGTCTTTGGAAGTGCTATTATCACATTAACATTTCAAAATTGGCTTCCAATTTCAGCACCAACTCGACAAATCGAGCGCAAATTAAGCCCCCCGAAATTACACGAACATGCCAAAACAGTGACGGCAAATCTCCGAATGACATGAAAATGTCAATCAAGCTAACTGAGAACCCTCTCAATGTGTTAGCATCTTTAAGTGTGCACAGTTGTATATGACATCTTCTAAAGCTCACTGTGTGTGAAAGTCAGAGTGTGTATGGGGAAAAGAAGTGAAGAAGAGGAGGAGGGCTGGGTGACGTGGTGGAGTATGGTTTCCCTCTCATCATTTCACTCTACCTGGCATAAATCATCCTCATCCAATTATGATAAAGTCGGTAGCCTAGATTACGTGGTTTCACCGTGGGGCAGGGAAAAAATCATTCATACAAACGTCTTCTACAGTGAATAAGGGTGAGATTTCATTTGGGCTTCAACGGGGCATGTCCTTTTAATTAATGGGGCTCGGCTGAGTTGGAGATGGGGCAGCTATTTAAATGCTAAATGGTTTTTTGGAGTTTCTCTTTCTTGCTCAACACACACACACACACACACACACACACACACACATTGCCTCTCTCTCAATGCTGTCGGGCTCACTCTTGGTGGCTTCTCTGATTAATTTTTCAGAGCTGAGAGGATGACTTGGTTGTTCTGGTAGGGTATGAAGCATGTGCATGAGTATGTGTGACTGAGCTGGAAGGAGGTACAGAGCACTGATCCGTTGATAGATTGATGCCTAACGTTATCTGCAATCTGGTATTAGCCAGGTGTTTGTAACAGGCCCAGAGACATAGAGTTGCGTTGTTCAAGGAAGAGTGGAGCACAAAGCACAGAAGGAATTAGTATCCACACTCACCTTGAATCTGGTGTATTTGTCCTGAAGGAAGGACAGGACAGAGCCTTATGTAGGGCAGTTTCAGGTGGACGGCTAGAGAAATGGGTGGGAGAGAAGAATGTTGAATGTCTGAGAATTTGCTAATAAAAATAAGATTGGTAACACTTTCAATTCATAGCAATAAAAGTCTAGGAACTCTGAAATATTGACATTATACTCTATAATGTAAAATTAACTGTTGTTAATTGTTAGGAGCTGTTTGACACGTGTGTTCAGAGAAATTGCTTCAGGATAAACTGCACTTTTTCTGAATCATTAGAATGACACATTGGGACATCAGGATGTCATACATTTCTAGACCACAGTTTTCAACCTTGAATGTTACCTTCTGCTATAAAGGTTTCGCACAACTATCAACATGTCTATAAAGTGTTTCCCTCAGCTGTGTCTCATCATAGAAAATTAACTAATGACTGGTAAATCAATGAAATGTTGAGGGTTTTTGGACATCACAACAAAGGGCAGAGAGGTTGAAGGAAAATCCTGGCTGCACTGCAGAGAGTTTACCCTCTCTAGCCCTTGATAACCTCCCGACCCTCCGCTCCCTCCCCATCATGCACCGTCACCCACTCACCCCTTCCCACCTCCCTCCCAACCCACTGGTCCCTGGGGCTACCATTTGTGAATTCATCTCTGCCCTCACAGTCCTGCTCAGCTGTCACATCGCATCTTGCACACGCAGACAGTCAACGATAACAGTGTTAGGGCTTTTCATATTCCATACACCCAGTTTCCACCTCTCACTATACCGACATGGAATGTTACCCACAATCTCTCTCTACTCTTACCCCAGTCTATTCACGCATCCACTCCAGCTGTGTTTGGGTGGCAAGACTTTAGCTCTTTTCCCCTGCTGTTGCTTTGTGTTTTGGTTCCTCAGTTTTTCTCTCTAAAATGTCTTGGATGTGTCGGATCTTAAAAGATGGCTTTAAACTTTATATAAGAACAAGAGAAGCTGTTTTTCATTTACACTGCTTTGCTGCTTCCTAAAAAATAATTGCCAGAAATACTGGATGAATCGAATCATCTTAAAATTGCAAATCTAGGAGGTCTAATTTAAATATAAAGCTATAACACCATGGCAACCACAGAGCTAGAATGCTATATATAAAACACACACATGCAACCGCGCACAGAAGTTGTAATAAAACAGCATCAGAGGTTAAAATGTCGAGGCCAGAGATTCATTTTAACATAATGTTTGAAAGTGTTCATTACTGTGTTATGTGGTTACTGCCTCCCTTTATATGGATGCTAAAGAAGCAAATTACAGCAGAAATAAGTGAATCCGCGACTTACCACATGTTTTTAAGGCTCTTCTACACTGTTTTAACAGAAAAAAACAGACAGATGTGATGAAGTCCCGTTTCAGAGAACTCCCAGAACACAGGCAGGGTCACATCACCACAATATTGGTACAAGTTGGGTCCCCATCATTATCAAACATGGTTGATATTTGATATTAGCTTACTGATTGTGTCACTCTGGCTAATTAGCAGTATATGTAGCTGTCATGTTAGTGCACAGGAACACAAGGGAGTGAACGTAGACCTGGAACACAGAGGCAGAACAGGTTCAGTTGTACAGTTTTTTATTAATAAAGCAACCAAAGCTGTACAAGCTTACAGCAAGGAGAGACAGGAAGGCCCAAACCGAGCAAGAAGTCCCCCCAGACAAACAAAATCCAGAACACAGAAAACACAGGGAAAGGGCTGCAACACTTGACATGCTAATAAAACACTATTGAACTGAACCTGTTCTGCCTCTGTGTTCTGTGTCTGGGTCCACTCCCTTGTGTTTTCCTGTGTCTGCAATTCAGCTAACGTGACACTAGTATGTGAAATCTAAGCAATGCCTGCTACATGAGCTTAGAACTGTGCTATTTTTAATTCACTAACACTGGTACAAACAGGACCAAAGGTCATCCTGTTCGGTGCTTTGTTGGAAAGCGCTCATATTGGCAGTTTTGGAAGGAAAATCCCAACTTCTTTCACACTTGTTGGTGTATTAGCAAACTGCAAACTGAGTCTGGGACCCTGTGTTATCAACTAAGTGGGGCGGCTGTGGCACAGGAGGTAGAGCGGGTTTCCCGCTAATCAGAAAAAATCTGTGGTATTGCCCCCGATGGCTGTTCCATCGGTGTATGCATGTGTGTCAATGGGTAAATGCAATGTAGTGTAAAAAGCGCTATGAGTGGTCACAAAGACTAGAAATTTGCTATACAAATACAGAGCATTTAGATAGGCTAATGATAAAATAATATTATATTGAAGCAGTTCATACTCTCTCTTCTGTATTTTTGTATTTATAATGTTGCATTTTGTACTAGTTAACTAAAATGGGATATATATACAAAAGTGTGTGTGTGTGTGTGTGTGTGTGTGTGTGTAAGTGAGTGAACATCAAAAACATCTAATCATAAACCTTGGGGATCTGTGTTTTAATGGAAGGTGGGATTTCAGGAAAGATACACAAGAATGGGCTTATCTAGGGGAAAGGGTTGTTTTTTGAGAAATGCATTGTAGAGAGTGCAGTGTAGCAACAAGAGGCCTAGTGGGATATACCAAAGTGGAGAGAGGGTTTGACATAAAACAGAGAAAGGAAGGTGAAACTAAATAAGAAATGTCTGTTTAGTGTACTGCTGAACAGGACAAAAGACAACATGAGAAAACAATTATACTTTCCAGCTTTTGAAAAGACAGTCTAGATCACCACAGGTCCAGTTAAATCTAAATTATCTATTATACTGAGAGAATTGTTTTTGATTTTTATTATGAGAAAATAATGGTTGATTTTCATGTAATTACTGTTAATTGTCGGTTCTTGCATTAATGTTCACTAGTACTGCAGGTTTTGCGAGACAAAGACAATTTGGTTAAACTTGGGACTGCCCGGTCTTAGTTTGTTACCTCTGCCTGTTTTTGTAGTTTATTTTATTTCATTCTGCTTTAGGCTGTTCTGTTCTAGTTATCCTAGTCTGCTCTGTCTGTGGTTTCTGTATCTGCATGCTTGTCTTTGTTTGTGTGTGCTGTGGCCTGTACTATGAAGCGAGGTAACTGGCTTATCCAGGTAACTAATGGACTTATGGATTAACCCGTACTACGAAAGGTGGATAGGTTTTACCCGAGGTCTGTTGCCATGGCAATTTACGCTGCATCTCTGAACTGCTCCGAGCTGGTTTTGTTTGTGGTTAACTCGAGGTTACCCATATAAATGGACTACACACCACATTTGTACTCAGTGTTAATGAGACCTTTTAATACAGAGCACCTGATAAAATATTTTCAGATTTCATCCTGAATTGTTCCACTGCAGTTACAGCTGAAATGACGTTATTCTTAAAACAATAGCATTACACGTAGCCTACACAGCGAGCCTTGCAGCCTCAGTGATAGGGAGAAGAGCTTAATTAATTAAATAATGGGCCAATTTCTGAGATGTAGACCATCTGTATAGGCTAACTTAATTGAATTATACTAAATGTTTTCACATATTTAGACTGACTATTTTATGTGTCCAAAGCTGGGTGGGGTTAATAATCCGAGAAAAAAATTCCTAGATGAAAGTGATAAATTTGCAAGAACAAAACTCAGTAATTCCCTGAGGTTAAAATCACAAAAAAATTCAAATCACTCTGTAGTTTTCTTCTGAATACCCAAACCACGGTTAAGTCTCTACATTCCCAATGCGGTTGATAATATGGTGATTGTGGGCTGAAATCACAAGTATTTCCTCACTGCTGAATCTGATTGAGAAGTAGGTGTGTGTGATGTTGCATCCTTGCAAAACTAAGCAATGTGGTTCCTTGACAAAAAATAAAACACTATTCCCTCTCTGTATGACTATAATTTTAGAGATATTCAACTTGTAGATTTGTGATAATTTCTCCCCTAAAATTTACCTCTTTAATCTTGGAAATTCAGTGTTTTGTCTTGGATTATTACTCCCCTCCCCCTGGCTCCTGGCTGGTTTTTGGACCTATATACAGTTGTAAAGGTACAACATCTTAATCATATTACACATAAAAGAAAAGTCCATAAAATAGCTTTAGAGAATTACGACAAGCACTCTGAAGATTATTACAAATTTACTCAATGTACTACCAACAAGCTTAACCTGGATTTGCTGACCGCCACAGTGTTAGATTTTGCCGTTAACGTGTCTTTACACTCCTCTCATATCCTGACCTGATCGTGACACTATTATCTATTAACTATTATCTTCTGGGGAAAATATGGAGTATGCTCTGTTGTGAAATGTTTACTTTTAAGTAAATGTGCATGACTCAACTAACCAAATGTAAATGCTCCGTATTTGTATAGCGCCTTTGTAGTCTTTGCGGCCACTCAAAGCGCTTTTACACTACATCTGCATTCACCATTCATTCACCTAAGACTTAAGTGCTCAAACAGAAACTAACATTCACATTCATTCATACACTGGCAGAACAGCCACCAGGGGCAATTCAGAGTTCAGCATCTTGCCCAAGGACACTTTGACATGCAGTCTGGAGGAGCTGGGGATTGAACCGCCAACCTTCCGATTAACGGGCAACATTGCCCCAACATCAGTATTCAACACCAACATCTTATTCACTGTCGTAGTACCATTTAACACCAGTGTAGCAGGCAGAGTGTGTCAACTCTGAGTTTGCTTGATAACCCCGAGTTAAATCTGAGTGGGTTGAACTCCATTCGTAGTACGGGCCACTGGTCATGAAGTCTGGTATGTCACTCAGTTGTGTTTATGCATTTTGGTCTGGTCCTGTCTGTTCTGTGTCTCTGTGGAGTTTGCCTGTGTGATTGAGTTATCTAGTCTGCTTTAAACGTTCTGTGTTTTGAGTCCAGGTCCTTTTTAACGTCTTGTGTTAAGTCCGCCCTGTTTGCTGGTCTATTTTAGTCTTGACTGGTGTTTGATTGTGCTTTGTTCTAGCCTGCTCTGTTCTGGTTGCCCTCTGCCTATTGTGTTATTTGAGTTTGGCCTGTTTTGCTACTTGTCAGTGTTCTGTCTGTTCCCCCTGTTATCCACTCTGCCTGCCTGTGTGTCTGTGACTGATTGCCTGACACCTGTTGTGGTCCAGCCCTGCTCGTTTTCTGGTGTTTAAATGTTTGCTTGTTCACTCGGTCTGTGTCCAGTCTTCATCATAATGTTTAGTCTTCTGCCTTTCTGTGCCTTACTTTGCCAGGCACGATTGAGTTTTTCAAGAGTTTTTTTGTTCCATTCCTTTCATTCCTGTGTTTGGGTCCTCAACCTGCTTTTGCCTCTGCACTCAGCACAAATCCTGTCACAGAAATACTCTGAAAGTCAATCATTTTCAAAAAAGTGTTAATAGAACACCACATCTTCCAGGCAGAAAAGACAGGTGTTCCTTTACTCCAAATTTTACTTTGTCAGTAAATCCCACATTACAGTAGCAGTGAAACACTGCAGCTCAGTTAGATGGAGATGCTTCAAACACATGCTCTAAGCTGGAGTCAGTCAAATCGATAACACCTCCATGTTCATCTCAAACTACTCAAAACTACTCCAATGACTGCCTGAAAGGACAGCACAGTGAACTTCTCTACAAGTTATGTGAGAAAAGTAGTAACTTCAAGCATCAATTCATTGAACTCAATACATACATTTCTTAGTGAAGCATAACATTACGCTGAGTAATTTAGTACAAAAAACCCTGCGGAACAACACCGGAGGGAGTGACGTTCCTGCTCAGATTTCAAAAATCTATTTAATGTTTTTTTTATTGGGGAAATGGCTTATGGCTGTTTTACACCGTTTCTAAAGCAAAATTTATTGTGCTTGAACACATCAATACTTCATCAGCACCTGTTCAACAAGCATAAACATGTAAATATGTAGAAAGCATAGTATACTGTCTATAGAGTGTATATATGTATATATATACTTTGCTGTTGTAAACATTGCTTTTGTTGCTCTAGAAACAACATTTAGTTAGTTTAGTATTCAATTCTACTTCCAATCCTGTTCTGAATTAATTATTTATTTAAATAATATAGCGTTTTTAAAAAACACTTTTAGTAATAAAAAAGAACCAATGAGAGTATTGATTAAAAAAACAGAAACGATTATAGTAGTATCGACAAAATCCTAACGATACCCATCCCTAAACACCACTACAATTTGTCAAACAAACACATTTTACTAGGAACCCACTTAATTTCCCTGGGACCCACTCAAATTATCACCTGTGGGTACTGGGGACTCACTAAATTGAAAACCTATCAACATCACTGAAGCTGTCGCAAATCGATGGTGGTGGTTCGCTTTCCTCAAACATTATGGGATTAATGTAAGCAGTTAGCTAGGTAATATAACGTTAATCTTGATTATATGACAATTCATGTGTTTATTGTTTTGCTGGACAGGAGAGGAGAGGAGAGGAGAGGAGACAGCGTGAGAGTAGCAGAGCAGAGAAAATTAGGAGAACATGGTTTTGGAAGCTGAATAAGCAGTGTCATCAAGTCTGTCCTCAAGAAAATGATGAGTAGATCTCTGCAGTCTTTGTAATTTAAAATACTTTAATGTAGCTGTTATGATAATGAGTAAAATCAATAAGAATTTCCACCAAAGATGACAACCACAATAACATTTTTGACACAAGCCTGGAATATACTCTTCATAACCCAGGTAGATTCTGTTGGTTCATGTGAATGCATTACTCCGGAGATAAAGTCACACAGCAGCGTTTGAAAAGTTGTCATTGTGAATAACTGCCAGGATGTGGTGAATCACTGAAGCATATCCTGCTGATATTCATTTTTGCTGACAGTCCCTTCCCAAAACCCCTTTATCACCCATTCTCTTGGACATATTTTTGTAGCATGTCAAAGAAAGGTCTCTCTCCCTCAATCACAGGGATACAACCTTTCAGCTGCAGAGACACATGTTTTTCAGGTGTCAAGAAAGTATGTTGCTTCAATCAGCTGCCCTCTTCAGTGCGATGATAAGGAAAAAGTTGAGCATGAGAGAAAAACGAAAACAATAACACATCGTCACTCGACTTGAGTGAGTGACTAACAGAACTTATTATTGAACTGCGCAAAGCTGACAAATAAAAAAGGAGAAGAAAACACAGTATGTCAGTTCTTCAATTTCACGCAAGACTGCCTTGCATCATTGCAGTGTATCCCTATAATAAAGAGCCTTTGCGTTCTGAATAGTGATTACCTCTCCTCGTTCGGCATGCCACGCAGCTGCTCATCTAGGTTCTCCTGACCTCAATCCAGTCATATGAGGACACCTTGGTGTTTTTTTGCCTGTGCGTGCGATGGTTGTAAGTGTGAACATGACTTTGCATACAGGTCACTGGCGACATATCAAAGAGGGAGCCACAGAAGCAGGTGTCTTTCTGCTTCACCTTTGTCTGTGCTTTCCGTATCGACTGGGACATCTGTCACATGAACAGCCCTCTAGGGTACTGCGCCCCGGTGAGGAAAAGAGAAGAAGGAGAAAGAAAGCGGCGCAAGAAGAATTAGGCCAACAAGGACACCTGTCAAACTAGCAGGCAGGATGCCCAACATGGTCTTGCAACTGTGAATGTGATCGATATTGGGTTGACGTGGACAGACACACACGCACACACACGCACCCTGAGCCACTCCTAGCTCTACTCCCTGATTACCATAACTCACTTATTTACGTGTCCACTTATGCCAGCAAGAAAAATGTCCTGCATCAGCATTGTGCTGCTGGGCCGTGTTTGCCATTAAGCTTTTGATTGCATTATGGGACATAAGCATGATTGATGCAAGTGGGGGAAATGGTGATGCTGCAGAGAGAGGACAGTGCACCCACACAGATAAATCACTCCATTTGCAGGTTGATCATTGCATAAAAGACGTGTTCAAGGAAACACTGTTAATAGCTGTTGATCTAAATCTACAGTGGAAACTATTTAAATACACAGAGAAACACAAACATACATACACCCTATAGCTTCAAACCATATATCCTCCTGAGACCTTCTTGTCAAAATGGCAGGGAATGGCAGCAAACATGTTTTATGGCAATGACGGAGTTAAATGATCACATTTATAAATATATATTGATTCTTCACAGGATGTTTTTTATTTATGAGATATATAATAGTGTATTGTGTATATATATATGTATATATGTATATATATATATGTATATATATATATATATATATATATATATACATATATATATGAGCAGTTGGGTCTCTGCTCATAGGTGGGTGAATGTGATGTAGTTTAAAGCGCTTTGAGTGGTCGAAAAGACTAGAAAGGTGTTTTGCAAATACAGCCCATTTACCATATGTGACAGTTCATTCAGAATTGGGGGCGAAACCGGAAAATGTTCAGACTGTAGATCACCGAGCCCGGTGGAAAGCTCTGAGAGCCTAAATGTGTACGTCCACACTGCGCTCCAACAAATAGAAGCGACAGCTGCAGAAGAAGCTCTTGTTAAGTGACCTCTCTTGAAGTGTCCTTCTTTACTGTACCAGAAAATAACTGG
Organism: Micropterus dolomieu; assembly: GCF_021292245.1. NCBI lineage: Eukaryota > Metazoa > Chordata > Actinopteri > Centrarchiformes > Centrarchidae > Micropterus > Micropterus dolomieu. The sequence goes on from NC_060166.1 coordinate 14,701,058, forward strand.
TAGGTGGTACTAAAAATGAGAATAATTAAGATTAACATAACATACAGATGCGACATGATGGGACATGGTGGTGCAGTGGTTAGCACTGTCACCTCACAACAAGAGGTTCTGTGGATCGAGGCCCAGGCCTTTCTTTGTGGAGTTTGCAAGTTCTCCCCATGTCTGTGTGGGTTCTCTTCATGTTCTCCTGCTTCCTCCCACTGTCCAAAGACATGCATAGGTTAATTGGTGACTCTTTGCCCTTAGGTGTGAACGTGTGTATGACTTGTTTGTCTCTATGAGTTAGCCCTGTGATGAACGGGCAACCTGTCCAGTGTTCATCAATGACAGCTGGGATTGGCTCCAGCCCCTCCGCGACCCTGCACAGAGTTAACTATACTACTGACTACGGCTGCAATAGTGCTAACCCAAAAATATTATTATGATTACATAGTATTTAAACCAAATAATAACACAAATCAGAATATGAAAAAGAACAGTTAAATGATGTAAAAAATTATAACAATACTTACTCAAGGATTCATTTACTTTGGTAGAGAAATTTTGAATTAAATAACATTTTATCGCAATGAAAGTAAATATAAAAACATTGAGCCCATTGAGCTACCAGTAAATATTAATATATCTGAATGAAACTTCTCACAGTTACTATGCATCATAAAAGGAACAGAATGAGGGGGTGGGACCTGGAAAATGTTGGAAGATTTAGAAGTGGATGTTGTTTAAGCCTTTCAAAAAAAATGTCCTTTGTGGGGGACTGTGGGATTTGCTTCTCATTTCCAACCATTTTCCCTACTTGTTAAAAATAACTGAAGGAGAGTCAGACCTTGAGCTGTCAGCAGATAAGGAGGAAGAGAGTCAGGCAGTAGAGCAGGTTTTAAAATTTGTTTCCAATATTCATCAAATGAGAAAGAATTGAAAAGAAAATGTATTATTTTATCATTACCAAATCATGCCCTATAATGTACTTGTAGAAAAGATTGCCCCTCTCTTTTGTACTACAAGAATGTTTTACATGTTTTTTTTATTTAAAATAACGTTTTTGAGAAAAACATCTTTGTAATATGTTTCTTACATCATTATTACTTAAATTGTGTAAAACAAAATGCAAAATGCAAAAAATTCTTCCAGGTCTCAAGAGAAAATCTTTTAGCAGGTATATCATGGAGTATGTATTTCATACTGACATTGACTTTACTTGAATGGCAATGTAAAGTATATACATATATACAAATTATCTTTGACTGATGCCATCACAAGCAGTGCTAATTTTGGCACTAGGGATGGGCTGATCAATACTGCAGGATCAATAGTTCAATACTCACAAGCTTCTCATTTGGTATTGATTCCTTTAAAAAAATATCAATAGAAAAATTATATGAATGCAAAACATGGGTGGCTGTATCACTTTTCAGTACTTGTTTTTGACATTTATTTTAAAATGAATCACATACATACAGATGAAGCATTGAGAAAACAAAATGAAAAATAATGTCAAGCAGCTGCACACAGTCACACACTTCCACATGAAACTTGTGATAGAAATGGAGAAAGGATACTTAGGGTGGTGTCACTACTTTTCATCTGTACACTGTAAAATCCAATTAGTTAACCTTGCTTTAAAAAAGCATGCAAACCGATAAAATTAAATAATTAAGTACAGTGGAATATGTGTTGTATTAATAAATGCCTGTTTAGTATAGTATACTTACTCTTAAGTTTAAGTAAATAAAAAAAACTGTGCAGTGTGCTTGACAATTTGCTTTAGATTTACTCTTGACTTAGTTTACACTACTCAGAATTACTATTTCAAACAACTAACTTGTCATATCATGTGAACTTTACTTTGTGTGTGATCCAAACACAGTTATTAAAGTTGGGCTTACTAAGGTGACATTTCCTGCAACTTAGAATTTCTCATTTTTAGTTTTTTGAAGAACAATCTGAATTACTTGTTAAAACCATGCAAACCGATTGCCTTAAAAACACCAAGTAAGTGTTACTTGTGTAAATTAAGTACTTCAAACATCCTTTATACTGTGTCCCATTCAGAGTAACACCAGTAATTCATTAAACATCAAGGTAAGGTAAGGTAAACAGGTTTTTAGGTTCAAATAAAAACATTCATTAAAACATTGAATTTGTTAATCAATCAGATATTTCCAAACACCCCTCAATGCTCAACTATATGTAAACTCTGCACTGCCAACTCACTATACACAAGTCACAAATGTAGTGGAGAATATAAAGTATCATAAAATAGAAATATTTAAGACACAACCACATTATAGTTGGAACAGGTTTATTCGTTAAACCTCAACCAATAGCATTTCATTTCCAAATTTGAAATCAAAGCTTTAAAATTTGTGTATTTTTAAACATTTTGAATCTGGTAAAAATGAATGCATTACCTTGACATTTGTCATTTTATTCCGACTGTAATTTATCCCAATTTTGAGTTCTTGACTTGACAAATTTTTTATTGTGTAGTTTTTCTTTCTCAGTATTTTGACATTTTGGTGTATACTTACTTTCTTCTTAATCGGAAGTCTAATGTAAAGGATAACGCTTATATTTACCACCATCTCCCACAGTTTACAAAATTTGATTCTTTCCTTTTAATCAAAGAATATTAATTTGAGGGAATGTGCTTAATTTACAGAGATATTTACTGGGAAAGCTTAGTGAAATCAGCGCCTTTGCCAGCCTTTGCTTTATGGAAAGACAACAAATATCATTTGTCATGGGGAAAAAATTCAACTCTGACTTTTAGTTTAACATATAATACTCAACAACTTTACTTTTGTAATAACAAATAGCAATAGCAACTGGAACCATTTTCATAAACAAATGAGATCTTATGCCAAATTTCACTCTTGATTATTAACACTATCTAACTCAAGAGGAGATTTAAAAGTTTAAAGTTTAGTGGGGAGTTTGTCCTCTCCCAGGCCAAGGATCACTCGTTGAATGTATTTTCCATTGTTTTAAGGGTAGTCCGGGTGTAGCGCATAGGACAGCCCAAACAAGAGGCAAAGTGTTTGAGGTAGGTTCTGGAGATTGTCCATTACAATACCTCCTTCAAGAAAGGTGTCAGAAGACACTGGGTCAGGATGGAGATGATTTGGAGAGAGGAGCATCTTCAATGGTGACTGTCAGCAACCCAACAGATACCTTTGGCCATGCCTCATCACTGTCAGAATCCTTTATACAATAACACAGTAAAATCCCATTACAAAAGAGAAAAGTTGATAGGCATTATTAATTGTCACCAAGTCATCTGTCCTGTGTCCACTGCTCTCCTGCACTTTCATTAAGTTTTCACTTTAAAAGCACCTGTATGTTGCAGTTTAATCAACATAGTAGGCCTTCAAAAATTTTTTACCAGCTTTCAGACATCCAGTAAAAAACATGATTGAAATTTAGCAGTAATGTCTTCTTCATGTAAAATTAATTTGGCTTTTACTGCAGTTACAGCCGGTAGGATCACATACTGGCATAAACTAAACTCTCACAGTTAGCATGCAGCCTATCTTTGTACTGAACTCACAGGGATATTTTCAGTATTAATCTTTTTATCCAGCTCTCAGTAAAATACCATCAAATAAAAATAACTTAAGGAGGTGTTGCAGTTATTGGTGGCATCACTGAGCAGATCAGGGAGGCCTTGGAGAACAAGGTACTCACTGCTGCCACATCTGGTTTCTCAAAGTGGACAGAACAAATAAAGTTACGAATTATGCAACATTAAAAAATGAAAAATAGTTGCTGATTGGAGAAGTGATATTAAGATCAAATACACAGCAAGAACTGTAACAAAGTCTGTAGCAAAGTGACCTTTGAATCATTTTGCTACACTATCTCAGCCAGTTTCCCTCCAGCACTTCCTTTCCTGGACTTGAAGATTGTGACAAAGAGCTGTGTGTTGCAGTTCACTGCACTTAAAAAGTCACCAACCAGGTTTGTCATGGCTATCAACTCAGCAAACACCTAAAAGACACAAAATAAAATGTGAGTAAGTAGAAATTTTGGAAAAGTTCTGAACTCATCCTAACTCTATTGATACTACACCTTTTATACAAACATTAACGTTAAAACAACACAAATACACAAGAAACATGACAAAGAGACACAGCTACTATGCACTGATCTATGTTTCATGTTCAAGGTGTCTGGCACTCTGCAACAGACAGCAGAGTTGCTAATACTAATGTTTGCACTAATTTCAGTGAAAGTTGCAAGGTAGAGCAAGAGCAAGCTAAGTGGTGGTGTGGCACTGCAGTCCCCTCTTTGTTGTAGACCACCATCCAAAGACATGCAGGCTAGGTTAATTGGTGTCTCCGAAATTGTCCTTAGGTGTGAATGTGTGTGTGACTGTCTATATGTGGCCCTGCGATGGACTGGCGACCTGTCCAGGGTGTACCCCGCCTTTCGCCCGATGTCAGTTGGGATTGGCTCCGGCCCTCCGCGACCCTGTACGCAGGATAAACGATGGACGATGGAGGGAAGGATGGATGTAGTATTGGTATCATTACAATTGTAACAGAAAGTGTGGTGCCATATCAAATAAAAAAAAATTGGTATCTCCTTGTTTGGTACCCGATTTTAATTCAGTTTCAGTCTTAGTCTTTTAATGAAAATGTGCATCAGACCCATTTTGGTCATTTTAGTTATTGTTAGTTTTAGTCTAGCATCTGATAAATCAATTTCTGAGGAGGAGATACTTGTAGTAGTGTGTGTGTGTAGTTAAACGCGGCAAACATCTAATTTTTCATTGCATAAGGAAAATCCATATATTATTGGCATATATTTCCAAATAATATTAAAAGCTGTTATAATGGACTATTTTGAGACAGCCCTCACCTTTACATGATCCAATGGTGCCTCAGGATAGCATAATCCTCCTTAAAAGTTCCTCCCAATAATCCCCTTGTAAATCATTAATTCATAGCCTGATCAACTGAGTAAGGAGTAATTTACTATTATGATATGGCATTTGCCCTTTGCATTAGGCCTGGGTGCTGAGTGAGAGCATTACTCTACATTGTTAAGCCTGCCCCGCAGGGCAGGGTCTGCAAATGATGACCAGGACTGATGACTTGGTTGTACTGCCATCTGCGTTTCTGTTTCTTAGACCTAACATAGGGATTACTTCCATATCACTTCTGATTAAATCAGATATAGACCCGATGTTCCATTGTTCTTTCTTTCTCATAGCTTTTTTTCATTTCTTTATCATAGCTCTGTCACATCCTCTCATCGTTGCCATTTAATTCACTCCAGAGCTCCAGCTCTCTCATATAGATGGTTTTTAACAGCTTCTGCTAAACATTAGGCACATTGTCGGGTTTGGGGGGATTTGGTCATGTGCAGTAATGTTCACAATACACTCCACTCATTCCCCTCCTCTCCTTTGCTTGTCTTTCCCTAGTTGAAGAGAAATGACAAGCCGATGTTCTCGCACCAGCCAGACACGCTGTAGTGGATGGACTTCGGTATAATGAGTGACCACTGCATGCTGGTCATTCCTAGCAAATCAACAGTGAAAACAGAGAGAACTGATCCGCAGGCCTAATCGAAATCGCTGGTCCTGTAAGTGCATGTCTTATGGGCTGGACACACAAATACACACAAATACACACAAACACACACACCCAAAGAACACAGTAAGTCAGGCAGGATCAAAACCAAGGATATTGTCCGTTCATGCTAAAAATATCTCTCGTGTTGTGAAATTCTACAGATTTCTGTCACTACTACCACTAAAATAGCAGAGTATTCCTGTGCTCAAGGGAACTAGTGTCTCCATTAATAATTCATGGTCAGACAATCAAAGAAAGACAGGCTGTCAGTTACCAGATTTTTTTTCTTCACTGTGTGAAAATGCAGGAGTCTCATTGCTGCAGGGGAGGGCAACTCCTCACTTCTTTTTCACTTCCATTCTTTCCTCAACTTCCTCCTGATGGACCATCTGACCACACCATTCTTCAGTTCCCCTAGGCAGAGCTGGTGGCAGACAAGGGTCATTAGTAACCGTCTGGACATTCTCCCCAAACAGCACCCACTATGGGAAAACCACCCAATATTTGGCCATGCACCTATCATATTGTATTTCCTGCAAGCTGATGATGGCTGGCACCTCTGTTGACAAGTGCAGACTCTACGTCCCCCAATCCCCAGTCCTGACAAGATCCTGAAAATCCTGGACACCTTAACTCCAACACCCCTTCAGTCATTCCTCAGAGGCTTGCTGTGGGATGGATGAAGAGAAGCAGGGATCCAATGAAGGAAGGACTTTGCCTGCAAAAGGCTCTTAGCAGATCCTTGTCCATGCACTTGGATACCCATGAGACTGACAAAGAGTGAATAACAGGGAGGTTTGTGAGAAGTAATCAGTCGGAAACAATCTGGAAGGTCACAATACTGAGCTAAGGTAAGTCCCTTCTTCTTTGCTGTCAGTTTCTATTGGGGCACATCAGACCATTTTTGTAGGAAATCAGATAGTTATATTTATCTTCTGTCAGGAATTACCCTGAGGGTCAGTCATGTGAAAATCATGGCAAGGCCTATTACGTGCTAGTGGTAGTCTATGGAAGTTTACATGTATGTTTAACCTATGAGTAATGCTGTCATTTTCTCACTTGTGTGGGTGCTAAAACACAAGAGTCCCATTCACCATACATGAGCAGTGCAAATCGGCAGTAGTGGGCTTGTGGTCTGTGGCTGGCTTTTGACTGAGTTAAGTGGAGACTGTCTGTAGGGGGAAAACACTGATCTTCTATTTATCCCTGCTGATTCCTCTCACTAATGTAAAGGGGCAGGAATCCTTTCAGAGAGAGGCCTGTAGCGTAACAGTGTGCGATCTATGTGTCCACCAGCCAATGTGAGTTTCAACTCCAATTATTATATTCACTTGAATCCTCCTATGCTGCCCTGCTTGGGGTTTTGCTTATTTGGCACCTTAAGGTGACCAACTCGATTACTGCCCTCACTGAAAACTAAGTGGATGTAAACATAATTGCCTAAAAGAAAGAAAGGTAGAAAGAACAAATAAGGAAGAAGGAAATGTTAAATACTTTGGTGGTTTTTGTGTTGGAACTAAGCAAATTTCCAAAGCCAAGTCAGCACGACCCACACTGATGACATGTTTCATAAAAAAAAAGAAGAATACTCTCTGTACCTGGGCAGGTAGTCAAAGCTGGTCCAGCTGTGTGATGCTAGCTTCTTCTGTGGGCACATAGCCAACATTTACATTTATATTTATCTATGCCAGAGTTCACTCACCCAACAGGCCCCGTGATATCCTGCCAGCATCAGCAATCTCATCTGCTGCCTCACGACTTGGTGCAAACTTTCTTTCTCACCTTAAGCCCCCTATCTTGGACATGAGTTGAATTATGCATGATCACCCCACCATACACACATGCATACACAGTAGATGCAAATGATATTATGTTGTAACAGGATAGCAGTGTGTATATTTGTTTGTGTCTGGTTGAAATCACATTTCAGATGACTGTAAGTTTCACTGAAAGGTAATAATAGAATCTAATCTATCTAATGAACTCAAATGGTTACAAATTTATCCCTTTAATTTAGTCTATTTAATTTTTGTACAAACTACTGTATGTTAAGTGCTATGCTAAGATGCATTTTATTCACTCTTGTCCAGGCAACCTTTGGGAAGCAATAAGAGCAAGAAAGGCAGCCACTGACTCAGATTATAAAAAACATGTACAAAACAATATACATCAAGGTTTAAATTAACTGTCATGCTTCCCAAATTGCCAGTAATCATTTCTGATGCATGTGTCCTAATACATCTAATTATTATTTGACTTCATTATATGACACACAAGTTGGTCTTCATTGGGACTGACAGAAAAACTGGAATGTTTTTGCACTGAGAGGTAATATTCACGCACAAGTCAGAGGGGGAAAAAACATGTTACCTTTCACCTTAATTTATTCAAGTTTTTCTTACAGCTCTTCTTCATTAATGTGAGATGAGTGTTGTGTATACAACAACATAGCCTCAAACAGTTGGCAAGGCTCCATTGTAAATGTGGTACTTGGCTGGCAACGTAAAGTAAACAACAAAATGACTGTAGTTATGAGGGAAATCCCTGTTAACAGACTGTTGAAGAATGCAGACAGGGTTAATGTCAAGGTTGCAAAGATTAACATAAAAATATGATTTGCAAGATTTGATACAGTTTACTGATTATCTGATGAAAAATATAATTACTAATGTCATCTACTGAAAAGGTCAAATTGACTGAATGAATGGTGTTAACTTGCAATCTGACTAATAAAACTGATTCTTCAGCTGTTATTATTTTTAATACAAAATGTAATATAAATGTTAATACACACATTATCACACTTTCCCAACAAACATATCCCACCAATTAATTTAAAAGCATCTGTCACATCATTATTTGTTCACATAATAACTGCAGTGTATTATTATTAGCAAGTTTTCTAATTGCATTTAATCCCATTACCCTCAAACCCCATCAAGCCAGGCTTTGTCTTGTTTATAATTCTTTCCTGCAATTGAAGAAAACTCACCAAGCTCACTCAGACTAAACGGTGATACAATGTAACATATAATCAGAACTAAACATCAGAGTTTACATGAAACGGAACCATATAGCTTAAGTGTAAACAGAAGATTTCCTGCCCTCCGGCCTGGATTTTAAGTTAAGCTTTCTGTCACATAACCACATAGCCAAGCGTCACAACGTGTGAGAGAACACTGCAGCAGGTACATAAAGCACAACGCTCTCACCTCTCTGTCTTTTCTCAGCCTCTTCCTCTGTGTCTGTATTTTTCTTTTGTGTGATAAAGACAGAGACAAAGTCACACACACTTGTCCTTACATGTCTCTGAAACAGTCCCTTTCCTGGATTCATACATCTAAAAGGCAAGACTTCAGCTTTATGAAACAGTATCATGAGAGTTGCCATGCCCACAGGGTCTCATTGTTCTCTGTAATTGCTTTCACTGCCATTGGCTCAACCAGCTCTTACTGTTCTGCGCAGGACACTGCTCGTCATTGTCTCAAGCAAAGCACTGACCAAAATAAACGGCCACACTTTCTTCTCCACAGGCCCATCTCTCAGGACGCTTCACAAACAGATGTCCAGGGATTACCCCATCCCAGTGGAAAGACACAGGCTCTGTTTTTGTTTGTGAATTTGCTTTACTCCCTGGAAAATGTCATGTATTTTTAGACAAATGCTGCTGAAATGCTGAATGAGTGGACTGCACAGAACATGCTTCAACACACTGGAAGTCTTCCGTTCTGGCAGCAGGTGATGCCTCCTCCCTACAGGCCTCTGCTTCAATGTGGCATGGCTTTTTCTGCTCCTCAGTTCTGAATGTATTGTATAAATGGAACTACAACATTTCAATTAAATGAGACTGTTAACTTTGTGCAAATTGTAAAGGATTACAAAGGTTTCATTTGAATTAAAAGAATTCAGAAGTATCTACTGAGGCAAGGTAATTCTTGCATTATCAGAGCGACATACCACCAACATGTTTTTTCTTCAAAGAATTTAATATATATATATCCTGGTGTTTGTTTTGACTTGAAAAAATTAAACTAAAACAAATTTTTTTATTTTTCAGATTTTTTTGTTCTGACTGACTGGCTGTACAATAAATAGCAATAAATAAATGTTCGCTACAGTTCCACATCTCCGCAGTACATATCCAGTGCTACATCAACATTATGGAAATTGAACAGAAGTGCACTGCTTCCACAAATATGTCCAAAAACAGATTTATCCTCTTTTGAAAAGTGGGACATTATGCAATAGTCGCAATATCATTTTAGATACAATTCAGCAATAAATCAATCAAATGATCTTTTCTTCTATTCTGACAATGACTCCCTGCTATCATGTACTGATACAGATTAGCTCTGGAGAGACACGTATTAAGTCGTTTATTTAACCCTTTCTCGAATGAGAATCCATTTCTGCCAACTTCCTTCGCAACTATTTATGTTCCCTGCTTCCTGCAGCCCTGTTAACCTTTTTCTTCAGTCAATTGAATTTACAAATGATTCTCTTGTGAAGGCAAACCCAGAGATAAATTCTTCACTGGACTGAAGTAATTGTCTACTGCGGTGTAGCAGTTTGAAGTGGTAGCTCGTGTGAGGCTTTGAAAGAGGTTGTATGAGTATGTGTGATAATAAATGCTACGCACACACACTCTCAAATAATTACTCATACTCTAAGGACTGCTGCTTCAGTAAAAAAGAGAGACAAGCAGGCTGGCAGAAAAGTGACAGCATCCAAGCCAAGGTGACCCTCTTAAATCTATCATCTGCTTGAAAGTATGCACACGGCTGGGAAATACAGTGGGCTCCAGAGGAAACAGCATGCCCACTAAATGTGGTTTCTTCCTGGCATGAAGACATGCACACCCAGCTCTCAATGAAACCTTCTGTTTACTGATGATGTTTCAGTGCATCAAATTAAAAGACTGTTGTCTGACATAAATTAAAAGATGGCTCCGTAAATCTGCAGCATATTCTACTTTAAATAATTATTATTAAATTATTCTATTGAATTACTGAAAGGAATTTGGGGAAGTAAAAGTTAAAGTAAAGTAAAGATAAAGCAACCGATGCAGCCAGTTAGCTTAGATTAGCTGCTCTCAACTGAGAAATTTTCTGGTACACAACCCACTGTAAAACTGCAATGTGTTGTTTACTATTTGTTTTTTTCAACAGATTAACCAAACAATAGTGTGTGTTACCTTCAGACGTAGCCAGGCTAGCTACTTCCCCCTGCTTCCAGTATTTGTGCTAAACTAAGCTAACCAGCTACTGGCTGTAGCGTACTAAATCCTGGACAGATTTATGATGGTGGTGTTGATCTTTTAATCTAACTCTTTGCAAGAAAGCAAATAAGCTTATTGCCCAAAATGTTTCCCCAAAGCTTAAGGTACATATTTTCCATGTAAATAAGGAAGCTAAGGAAGCTTTCCTTAGCTGTAATTAAAGTGCTCGTCCACTGGGACTGTAAGACAAGCCTGCCTCCTTCAGATATGTGGCTAATCAAGACCACCTTCTTGTACTTCAAAGGTCACAGAGTGGTCCCCCGCCCCCTTGCACAGTGCTCCTATAGTGCAGCCACAGCTACCAAGAGTCTCGCTTCTGGTATTGGTAGTACTGTGTTGACAGAGGGATGAGAATACATTCGATGAACCGCAACACCTCTGGGTCAGTCTCACTGACGTGGTTGTCCTTGGGTTGTTGTTGAGGGAGGACTTCTTTAAATGGTGTCAGTTTTTCTTTGTCTGAGCTTATCCCTTTTTTCAAATTTCGAAGCTCCAGTTCCTCTCTCTTCTCCTCTCACTCACTCTTACCCCCCACTGGCAAGGGTACTGGCTTTTTCCTCCTTTGCTTTGAGCAGACTAATTACAATAACTACTCCATTTTTTGGTTTGACACATTGGGTAATAGAGAGCAGCAATTAACTGCCGTGATTCATTGTCCACTTCTTTGTAGTCTTGTGGCATGATGGGAGTGTGCTCTACCAGCTCAATATGAGAAATAGCATCAATGAACATGTTATAAACCTTAAATGTTATATAAAGTGTGTCCCTAATGACATTGGCCAATGGGCACACTAATGTGTTCTGTAATTGTATGCACTAAGTAAACAACACTCCAGCTGAGAAATTAGCCAGAGGAGTGCATAAACAAAATGTGTCCCTTAGCTTGTTAGCCCACCTTCTATCACAAACTAATTACAACAAAGTTTGACTTTTCCATAAAACAGCGTGTCCCTGGAAATACAAACACAATAGGTCCCTGTGAGTGACACCTGCCAGCAGACAAGGCATCTCTCTGCATTTTCATTAAGGCAGATTCTTCAGGGCAATGGACTCCCCTTCCTTTGTCCTTTAAAATCAAGCTGGTAAAAAAAAAATCAATGCTGCTTTATTGTGACTCTGCGTCCACACAAACAATAGTGGGATGGTGAGTGCCTTGTAGATGGCTAGCATTGTAAGCGGAGGTACTATTGAGGATATCTGTAGAAAATCAATACACAGTCAGTAATAATACTAATAACAATGTCAGTAAATTACATGTAAAAAATCATTTCTACTGCAATGTTTTGTTGATTTGGTTTATTGATTTATAAAGATTAAGTGCTCTCATATCAATTGGAGCTTTGCAATGAAAAAGAAAAAATTTAAGCGCCAATACAGTGCAGTCACTGTTTTTTGTCATTTATGTTTCATTTTAGTGCTCCAGTAATGGCAGAAGGATTTGATTTGGCTTCCCCATGGCCTGCTAGTAAAATGGAAAGAATACTAAATGTCTACTAAAATATAACGAGGTTATATTGCTTATTACACACCAGAAAAAATATGGCATGTGCAAACGTGTCCACCCCCAAGGTTGGATGGTGTCAGGGAGAACCACAGCAGTGAATGTTCTGTCAATTGGCAAACAGGTCCAGCTCCGCTTTTCCAAACTGAGTCCAATCTGCTGCAACACCTCTGGGTGTAGCCTCTACTCATCTGTCATGAGGTCGACGCCCCGGTTCTCCAGACCCAGGACATGTAGAGTGTTCAGAGACAACAGGTACTCTGAGGCCCATAACCACAGGTTCTCCGCCAACAGAGATGTGGAGAGGACTCCACCCTGCCTGTGGATGTAGGCCACTGTGGTGCAGTTGTCAGTCCTCACCAACACATGCTTCCCTTGAACCACAGGTCTGACACTGAACCCAGTGGGGTTCCTGATGACAGATGATGTGGGAACCCCCAATAGCGCAGGTATTCCTGCACTGATGAGGGAACTGTCTGTACCGGCCTGCTCTTGTGCTTCTTGGTATCTAAGCTCAGGCTGTTGAACCACCTCTGTAGACGATGAATGTGAGGTGGCCCCAGTGGAACCATTGGATGAGCTGCTGCCATGAGCCCCACCCACCCGCATAACAGTCAGCACTATCACCCATGCTCCCCGTCATAGCTTGTGAACTGCCTGCAGCAGGGCTGTCTGTCTGGGTTCTGAGAAGGAACACCCAAAGCTTGGTTGAATCCACCTGGTTGGGGGCACTCTTCCCCCAGTTGATTGCAAATCCCAACTTGGTGAAGTGTAGAATCAACTGTGCTGTATGAAAAGTGGCCCAATGTTTAGACCTGTCTGCACCAATCAGACAAGCCGGGCGAGATGTAGAAAGCTATAACCCAGAGATGTTAAAGTAAACCAGTGCCAAATTGCTTATTTATTGCTTATTTATTACTGTATTTCTTATCTAAATAATGCATATACTCTTTATTATCTTGTAATATTTCAAAGCTAGCTCTTACAAAACGCGTGTGGGTTGAAACCAGAGCTAGAAGTAATAGGAATAGTCACTTACCTAATGTACAATGTTGGGCATTTACCTACTTTCCATCCACAAGACTTAAATTCTCCAGTGCCCAAGGACATCGGCTGCCCTGTTAAAATCTCCATCTGTCTAGTCCCATCTGTGTAGAAACAAGGATTTGCTCTCTGCTTGCTCACAGGTGAACTTGACCAGTGATCAAGGTGAGCAACCACCTGCACTGGTATGTATAACAGTTAGTCTGAATAGAATTTCAACCAGAACGTGTTTCTCCTGAATGAGAATGAAATTACAGACTTCCTGAATATGTAATGTTTCAAAGGTACAATTATGGGTGTTAGCAATAACCTGTAATCCTGCATTGATGGAGAGTTACTAGCAGGGTTCCTATCAATACATAGAGATGCATAGAGAAAAACATTTTACTAAATAAAAACATAAATATACAAACTGTTTTCCAGCACAACAAAGTAAATTTCTCTATGAAAGTATATTTTCATTTTAACTGTGTGTGACGCAGAATAAACTTTGACATTACAAACTCATTACTAACTATTGCGAATGTGCTGAGAAGACAAAGTGCTATAGGGATTTTTTTTTTCTAATGTCAGCAACGTGCCAACATGGGGACAGTTCATCAAATATTCCTCCTAAAGTCATAGTTACACTGACTAAGCTGTATGACCTTTTTTAATTCAACTGACTAATCCAGACATGCTGCTGTATCATTCAACAATTCAAAGGCACAGCTGAAGCAGGAAGAGACCATCTGGCCTTCAACTTAGTGCATCGATACATTAAAATATCCCAAACACAGCATTGTCTTACTCTTGAATTCCTGCCATATGTCCCATTAAACAATCACGCTAAGCCGCTAAGCAGTCAGACCACGTTTTGTTCATCCATGTTCGATGACGATCAGCCAAAAGACTTTTGGACTTAAATTGTAGAGGCAATCTAGGCATCTCTGGCTGTCAAAACGTCTTTTATTGCCTAAAGTGCTTTGGATCCAGAGATCAAAGAAGAAGATGCATTTATGTCCACGTGAATTACTTTATAAATTTGGTGCAAAAAATATCCCCGGTTGCTTTCAATTCTGTTTTTAGCTTTTAAGCTTTCAAGTATGGCTAGATCTCTGTTCCTTTGTTGTCAGTTCTCTTCCACTCAACACACTCTGAGTATAATTATGTCTGTAAAACAGAGTAAGTCTTAAGAAGTTCAACAAAGTTGCTGTCATAGTTTAAAAATGAGTGACTCGTTTACAGTACATCTAATGTGGATTAAAGTGGAGACTGGATCATGGCCTGCAGACTTTTCACCCACAGCAATAATCTTACGTGTCTCATGAGCTACTTTCCACAAGAGCTAACAAAGACTGGGCAAATGACTTGAAACACATTATCCTAGATTTTTAAGTTGTACCAAAGTATTAGTTAGACTTGCAAGAGTAGGGGTATAGACTTTAGGTAAAGGTGGCCTTAATTGTCTCTGGATCAATGGCTTTGACTTTTACACACTAGGTTGCGGCTAATATTGCAATTTTTGTTATTATAAGAAAAAATCTTTCTAAATACCAGCATGAAATATTCTGAAAGTCTTGTGAAAGTTATAAATTGAAGGAATCTATTAAACCCTAAATGTTAGAGCAGATGCTATTGAAACTGAGCTAGATATAAAGTGTGGTGGGTTTTCGGTTTATCTAATTATCGTGGTCATTGTATTGGTAAATAGTTGCCTAATTGCTTATCCAGTTTGAAAAACCAGCAGTTAACACCTGTCAAATTCACGTCCAATATTCATTTCTGTTCAATCTGTAGCTTTGTCCACCAAATCCTGAGAAATATATGGGTCTTTATGGCCTTCTACATGGTTATTTTCTTTACCAGCAACTTTCCTTTTTTACAGTATTACAGTATTTACAGTTTTTTATATTTACAGTATCTGTCTGATGTACTTTACACAGGGGTCATCATTTTGCTTGACTACATGGTTAAACTATATTTATTATATAAGTACACTAATGAGATCAACACTGTGTTACAAACAAGTTTGTAGGTCCACACTCTAACAATCTACAGCTAGATTTGCTTCTGACTCTTGACAGTGGAGTTTGTCAGGAAGGGAAGTTTTAAGCCCATGGAGGACCAGACTGGAGCCTCGTGGCAGCTCTGCAAAAGGGAGTTTTATTTTTAGCAGCTGAACAACAGGAAGAAGAAAAGGAGGCCAATTCTACCTGGCAAGATGTGTAGGAATTATGACATCGGCTCAGTGGAGTGTAAACTGAGCATGGAGGGGTTGGTACAGTTTGATAGGTTGAACAGGATATGATGGATAAAGGGGGGAAAAGTGAGGTGGTAGAGAGAAAATAGACAGTGGAGCAGTAACAGAGGTCCCTTAGCATAGGACTCAGGTCAGAAAGTGCTCAGCCATGACCAAAAGGATTCCCAAAAGAAGAGAAGATGCATACACATACTATACACTAGCTCATAACCCCCAGCCATATACTGGAGAAGCCTTTTATATGTTTTTGAATATCAAACACAGTTGTCTCTGTAAACAGTTTGGAGAAGCGCTATAACAAATATTACTGAAGGAAATAACTAGAGTAAACAACAAGAGCTTTAAATGCTAAGCATCCCACATATTTCAAGTTTGCTATCATGCTTGAAGTTATAGTCAGAATATGACCTTCTACTGACTGCTGGCATTTACATAATATTAAACAGGATACATGCATATCAAAATAACATTGGAATATTACCGCACATAAAGTTTTGGTCGCCATGCTATGGACTGGCGACCTGTCCAGGGTGTACCCTGCTTTTCACCCGATGTCAGCTGGGACAGGCTCCAGCCCCCCGCGACCCTGTACGCAGGATAAGTGATATAACTGGTGTGCCCTTTTAGTCATCCATTATAAATTATCAAACGAAATATTTTGAGAACTATCAATATCAATAAATTATATATGCACTTCATTTTCTGATATTGTGACTCTGTAGTCTTGTATTCAGTAGTTACCTTTTTACCTCTCTCCCTCACAGTGTTTTTGTACACACTCGAGTGGACTGTGCTGACAGCTCTCAGTATGGGCACATGACCCGTATACTGAAACCTCAAACTTGGCTCAGTGTGTCATTGTTGGTACTGCACGTTGGAGATACTGCTCCTCTCAGTGAGTGCTGCTTTTCAGCAATTCGTTCAGGTACCAGAAACCAGTGAATTCAATGCTTGTCTCATGACAGGCTGCAGATACTGCGCCTGCAGGGTTTGGCCAGGCAGGCTTTTGAAGCTTTGTTGTTAGTTTTGTTGTTTTGAGCATGGGTGTATTAGTGTGTGAAAAGACTTGAACTGCCAGCCACTGTGTCAGTGTTCACCTGCATGGGAAACACAGTTCAGTATATGCTCTTAGGAAACTGTTTACACAGCTTTTTATTTGTCATCCAAGATGTCATAACATTGTACTTATAACAGACGGAATGAATTGCATGCTGAGGCTGAATTGTTTGGGAGTTCTCAAAGGGAGAATGGAAAAATTCCATTTGACATTTAGCAGCCCACAATGAGCAGTTTAAACCAGACAAACGCACCATGCATGCTCTCAATCCTAAATGATCACAGAAGACAAGCATCATCTTAGCCTACATTAGAGCTTGTTGTGTTCTCTCTGAACCACCTGTGTCTTGCACAAACCTCCTCCACCCACCCACACCTTTAAGTACTGCCAGTATTTTAAATGCAAATAACGTATCAGGCCAAACTATATCGCAACCTGTTTAGGAGGCATTTTTGTAGATAGAGATTAGTGAATAATTTAATGGCAAATCCAATCTGCAAGTCGCAGGGGTGGCATGCCTATGTGTTAACTTGGCTTACAAGGCAGTGCTGTAGGGAAAGCCTTCTCTTCTTTTCATTACGGATGGTAGATTAGGAAATGTATCAGGCTCTGCATTCATTAGTGTGCACACAGAGGTGTGATTACGACATACAGACCTCAAATTCCTCCCCTGTCAGGAGTTTCTCACAAGGAAGTATTTATCAAGGGGCAAATGAATGTTCCCCCTCGTAAACACGTTTGATTTCAGCTTTCTCCAAGTATGACAACCATTAGCTGTTAAATGGCATTAGGTGCAATTAAAAGAAATAATGGGGAGGTAATAACTAGCTGCCCAGAGCTATCACCTCCACTGATGTGTCTGAAATATTCATATTCAAGGAGAAGAAGGCAGTGGCTTTGGACCAGGTACAGCCTCTAATTAAGAGAGAATGCCCCCAGTAATTCAGATGTCAAGGAAACAGCTTGATGGTAAAACCTAAGGGGATGAAAAGTCAAGCCTGAAACTCACCAAATCAAGATACTGTATGTACACGTGGTCTAAGACTATTAAAGCCCCTGAAGCCATCTTTTCAGACTTCTCAATTATAGGATAAAATGGTCTTTGATTGTTTTTTAAAGAAAGCTTTTCAACCCTTATGGAGATCGCTTTGATAATTTCCTTATGAATCAGAGCGCAATGAGCTAATTAACAAACAATATTCCACAATTCTTCTCCACGTGTGTATTTTTCTTTTTTCAAAATGTTATCAATAAATAATGCTGCCGGCTTCCGAGAGTGTGACTGAAATGTAAATGAGATTTGGTTTCTAACTCCCGTGTTCCTTTGTTGGTTTTTGCTCTTCCAGGGAGTTATTTTTGAGGCAAATTTGGGTCACGACTCACAAGGTGTTGTTTGTAAACACTAGCCCCTTTAGCCAGTGTCTGAGCCACAATAAATTCAACCAACCAGGCTGGATTAGCATTTTTTAAAGGACAGCTTGGAGATTTAGTGTATGTTCCTATTCCTGTCTTTTCCCTTTACTTCCACCTCAGATTCCAGTTATTTCAAGATCGTGGACAGAGGCAAGTTGTTGTGTCTGGCTTTGGTCAGATCCATTGTGATGTGGAATGAGACAGAAAGCTAAGAATAAGCCAGAAAGCTTTTTAACAGACATACACACCCACCCACACGCTTACTGTTTTATTTATTTATTTTATTTTTAATAGATTTTTATTTTTTAACAAACACACACACACACTTATTTTTATTTATTTATTTTATTTTTAATATATTTTTATTTTTTAACACACACAAACACACAAACACACAAACACACACACGCTTACTGTTTTGTTTATTTGTTTTATTTTTAATATATATTTTTTTAAACACACACACACACACGCTTACTGTTTTGTTTATTTGTTTTATTTTTAATATATATTTTTTTAAACACACACACACACACGCTTACTGTTTTGTTTATTTATTATATTTTTAATATATTTTGATTTTTTTAACACACATACACACACACGCTTACTGTTTTATTTATTTATTTTATTTTAATTTTTCAATTTTTAATTTTTAGTATTTCTTTTTTTTTTTTTTAACACAAATACACACACGCTTTGATTACTTTACGCTTTAATTACTTGTTTAATGAAATGTATGGGGCTGATTGTTCTTATGTTGTGTATATATGATGCTTTGGCAATGTTGTTATTACATTCATGCCAATAAAGCTAATTTGAATTGAATTGAATTGAATTGAATTGAAAGCGCTTGAAGACTCCCTGTGTCTGAACACCCTCACTCTCAGCATATTGAAGTGAAAGTGGTTGACTTGGATGCTTGCGTGGCACTGTGCGTCACACAGACAGCTTTAATTAGTTTCTAGGTTCTGTGTGACAATCCTCAGTGTCTATATTTGGATGTTGAAAGGCTTACTTCTCATATTTGTTCCGGAGTTTAACTTCGCCATTAGTGTTTGGCTCTGGTGACTGACCACATTTTGGTATGTGGGGTAAATGATATGCGAAAAATTACTTCCAAGGCCACAGTAGGCGTACGTGTCGTTGATGGCTTTTCCACTTGACCCCTTTTCCATTACAGAATTTAACAGAGCTAGTATTTAATATTCTGCTACTATTCTAGGCCTTTCAAAAATCCAATTAGGCTCCTGAATTTACTGGATTATGACACGACCATTTGGGATTTAAAAAGCCTCAGTTCAGTCTTTGTAGAGGAATTATCACTGATATTTTTGGGGGAGAAATTTTGCATTGGTGCTCTATTTCTGTGTGAAAATGTACAAACATAAAATACACAATTAATTTGCCCTCCGTTGTGATCGCAAATGCAGACATTGTGATTTTACGCGGCGTCTACATTTCAAAAATGGGGAAATGCAATGTGCATAACGGAACACCAGGTAATATTGTTGCAATGATGCTAGGTGTCAGCAAAATGTAGTTAATAATATGATGATGTTTGTGCTTTTCTTGCCTCTCGTGACAGAACATTGTAACTAATATAATAACAGCTTGAGGTGACAAGAAGTGTTTTGTCGTTTTAAGGCTATTAGGTCATTAAGGCTGGTGGTGGTGATGGACCAGTGGATAAGACACATGAGAGACCCGTGTTCAATCCCCCACTGTGACACATCCACCATTGTGTCCTTGAGTAAGACACTTAACCCCCTAGTTGCTCCAGAGGCGTGCGACCTCTGACATATATAGCAGTTGTAATTTGCTTTGAATAAAAGCGTCAGCTAAATGATTGTATAAGGCTAATAATTCACAGAACGCACCAAAACAATTCTCTGATAGTTAGTTAGATAGATAGAAGTTTATTTCTATTAGCATTACAGTGTGCCCTGAGAATGATCGCACTCTAACACATTGAGAGAATTCATTATGCACTACACTTAATTATACTGTTTGGTTCACACCTGCTCACGGCAACATACACACGCTAATGTCATTCTGTTCTGTAAATGTATGCCGTCTTGCTTCAAGTAAGGCCTTCGGACATTTTTGTGGAGGCACTGGTTGGGAAAGTGTGACCCACATCTTGTTAACAACCCCCCCCCCCGTTACACAGCGCATCCAATTTACACCTTCAGATGTTTTATTTTGAAACAGTATCGCTTTTACATTGCCAAGGCAAATAGCAAATTAGAAATCATATTGCAGATGACTGGAGGTGTTTGTTTTCCACTGCCTTGTGTATTTCATCTGCCATGCTTGAATGATGCCCCCCTTCAACTGGCGCAGGAGACCACACCATTTGTCTGAGCTCTTCCATTCTTTATGTGCACAGGAGGTCTTGCCACTTTTTTTCCCCGTCAAATCTTGAGTAATTTGTTTGCTGAATCACACAAAAGCCACTCTCAGTTCAACAAGCATCCCCCAGGTTTGGCCATGAAAAAAGTGTGCTCCTTCAAGCACAACTTGCATGTCCATGCGATGTTCGGATTTTGTTTTTTACCCAGTTGTTTGGCATGCCAGGGGAAAACACACATTGTGTATTCACCAATCACAAACAGCAAGTGACAGAGGATATTCCGCCACACTGGCCAGATATGTTAAATCTCTGGGAATGAGTTTCAGCCTGAGTGGTGCCAGAGTGATCTGCAAGTATAATGGTTCTGGTCTGCATGGGCTTATCCAAAGCAAAGGAAGTATTTAATGAATTTAAAAGGCCTGTTTGGTATTACACCATTGTGGAGGGAAGCATCCATCATTTGTTGGGTTATTCCCACAAGGCCTTGTCTGCTAGACCATGGCGTTGCTGGTATAGTGGTACCTTGAAATGAATGTAACTGGAGTCGCCGTATTGGACATTTACATAATTAAGCAACCAGAGCATCCTATGCTTTTCTCCTAAAGGTTTTCTCTAAGTGTGCTTCTGATTTGGCCTAGGCTTTGATATTCAAACAGGCTCAAGGTGAACTCTCATTATATGTGTGTCTTATGGCATGTTTGGAAATAATTCTTGTTTGCTATGGAAGGAATGTATCACCATATTTGACTTCCGCTTCCTCTCCATGTACTTCATTTCTGTTGGACCTCATTAAACAGGGCTAAGGGACTGGGTGAAGTGAGCAGTATGTCCTGAGGAGTAAGCTTGTCTTCCAAAAGCATTACCATAACCTAGCGCATCTATCCTCCAGGCATGCTGGTCTGCCTCTCCCTACTCTGTTTGCTGTGGCTCTGAGCTATGTGTGTATATTTGCTATTATTAGGAGGAGAAGCTGGAAGGTATAGAAAAATGCCAGGGGGGGTAGCTATTTTTAACAGCTGGTGCTTGGCCTTGATCCTCTGTTTTCTCTCCCTCTTCTTTTTTTCCCATATTTGAGCATGCTCTCTTCCGGCATTGCGAATGTGCTGGCTGGCCATCAGCTCATTGCCCCCTCGCTCAACTCCATGCACAGTTCACCTCCAAGCCCACATGCTGATAAAGGTGTCATGCTCTTCCACCTATTGTATCTCCCACATGGAAAAAGGCTTACTGACAGAAGTTTACTACAGTGGAAAAGAAAGAGACATACAGTAAGGGTATCATAGATGTGCATATGTGCTATTTTTTGATATATCTCACGTATTTTAATTTGACTCTCCCAGCGGCAAATTAATGAACTATTTAAAGGCGGACTTTTAAATAGTTTCTTACTGGAGCTATGCAAAAATCCATTCATACAGTCAGTGAGTCCTCACTGACATTGCAGTGCTAATGCAGGCAAGAGAACTCCTCCTCTTCCACTATGCAAGCACCACACGCTGAGAGCAACAGCAGAAGCAGCTATCCCTCTCTCTTCCTCTCTGTGCTCCTCTCTCACATGTGTGCTTTCTCACTCTCTCTACTCAAACATTTGTCTTCTCACTTTTGTTTGACTATCATTTCATCTCCCTCTCCCTCTTAAAACTACAAAACACTTCCCTCTTTCCATTAATTTTTTTTCTTTGACCCATACCTATCCCTTTCCATCCTGCCAAAAGAGAGTCACTGGAAGAAGAACAAAATCTCTCCCCTTTCCCCCATTTCAGCTGCTTGCCTCAGACGCACAGAGCACAGTGTTATCAACCACTTAAAAAATCATCAGATAAGATAATCTCTTGATTGCCTTGATCATATTGTTTCTGGGCCACTTTTGAAGTGAGACAAAGACATGAGAATGATATGACTCTGTGATTATATCATACTCTAAAAATATCCTATTTGTGAGCTGTCATTCCAGACCAAGAGAGTAGCAGAACAGTGAAGCCGCTCCTCTCTTCTACCCATTCATCCATGAAGAAAAGAAAAAGAAGAAAAACATAATTAAACTGTTCTGCATCCAGAGAGTTATTTTTGGTTCTGAATGTGACAGGTATACTTATGGCAGCCATATGGGGTTTTCTTATCTGTATTTTGATGGCAGCACAGAGGTCATTCCACCACGCATGTTCAGTGTTGAAGTTAACAGTGTCGTCAAGGCTACTGCATGCAGGATGTAAGCCTGGTGCAGAACAAATAATTTTCTCGTTCCATTTTTAAACCTATGAGCACAGCCTGTGCTTCGTGCATAGCCCAATGTATTCCATATCTTCCCAGTTTTATTCTTCTGATTAGGAATCACTAGTAATCTGAAATGGGAGACTCACTCATCTAATGGCATCAAGCAAGCTCACAAGAGGATGTTCTAGGCCAGGAACAGGTGGCCATGAGTGTTGCACAATACCAGAGCCAGAAAGAGGGCCAGTGGGATAGTGGCGGACCCATCACACACGGCTCACTGCTTCTTTAGAAAAAACGGCCGCATGTTCAGCTCTATCAGCGCCAGATACCTGAACAGTTTTTTCCCTAAGGATATCACTCTCTAGAGCAGCCCATCTTGATTCCCTCCTCATTCCCCAACTGTCCACCACACACAGACACCAATGCCTGCACAAACACACACACATATTCACCTTCACACATGGACCTTATAGTCCTAACAGGACTTTGCAATATGTATAAATGTAGCATTTTGCTGTGTATGTATTATTTTGAACATGCATACAATGCCAAACAGTATGTGTAGCAAAACTTAGCATACTGCATTGCACCACGAAGTCAAATTCCTGTGCAGATTGTACATTTGGCAAATAAAGGGATCTTGAGTTTAAAATAAGATGAAACCTTTGTCTAATTTTAGTGATGGTCAGAATCAAAGTGGTCAAAAAATGCATTTCTGGGTATTCTATGGCACTATCCAGAGCTTTGATTAAGTCTGAAGGCCAGAAGAGTCCAGCTAGGCTATTACACGCAGTATAGCAGTGAATGTCCTCACCCACAGGGAAAGAGCAGAAAGAAACGGAGAATAAAGGTTATGAACGACTGCAGATGGAAAATAAGAGAGGGAGTGACAGAATGAGAAGACAGAGAGGCTGCACAGCTGGCTTCAGCCCAACGAATTCATTTTGTGGAGCCACAAATCAGTCAGTGTTATATGAGTCAGAATCCACAACGTGTGTTTGCCATGAAACGGCAGCAAGTGCTCACAGTGTTGGAGCACGATCAAAGTGGATTGCGGTGCAAGTGAACACACTCGCAGGAGTGGACCTGGAAAGCATTTTGCTTTTAATTTACTTAAGTTCCTTGTTAGTTTCTCAAATGAACACTTGTGTTAGAAACATTCAATACAGCCCTGTTATCCACCTAGAGCACAGCAGCTGACCGTGCGGGGTGCAGACCAGTTCAGTCATGCATAAATGGCAACTATGCCCGTTGGGCATGTCATGTACAAAACATACCTTGTTTAACCTTATCTTGTGAGTGTACATTCAGTAAACTGACTTTCACCATTTTACAGAAGAGAGCAGCATTAGTCCTGACACTCCCTATACCAGTGTAATATATTATTAGTGAATATTATTAAGTGTATACACTACAACAGCACACTGGCTCAGGTACCAAATCAAAACATAGACATCCTGACATGCAAGGTGAATGTGAATCTGTGGAACCTAACAGCGTGTCCTTTATTAGAAATCCCCCTAGAATGGATTTCTTTTTTCATGTGCAGCAGCTCGGTACACTCGGTACAGTAATGAGCTAGGTGATATTTAGTGGGTGGCCCTCCTGACTAAAGCAAAGTGACAGCTGCATGCTATGTTGTAATTTGTTTCTTATAAAACCCCAGTTCGGTGTCCAAGCTCATTACATGTGAGAATGTGTCACAAGCTGTATTTCTCTAGTAAATAAACAGCAGTTTCAAGCACACAGAACATCCAATCTTGAGGGCTGATGCAAAATGCAATCATGTATCTGCTAAGCTACACTGTACCAAACTGTAGTTTTATGCATCAGACACAAGATAACAAATTTTTCAATGCAATTTGGTTGAGGGAGGGGGGGGGGGGATTATTGGTTTGCAAGTTGTTTGTTCTCAAAGAACAAAAAAAACAACATTGTATAGGCATTCACATTTATGTATCAATCTGAATGATCTTTCTCAGAAATATATTTACACATATTAGTTAGGAACATGGGTGTGTTAAGTTTCTGCCCCAGGAAAGTATATTCAGTGTACATACACCATTCTTTCACGAAGCATGAAATAAGGGTCTCCTTCATAGACACTCATACCTAAATGTGTAGTGTACTGTACTGTACTAGTTCAAATTATACATGACTAATGGGCAGGGGGGACATAACAAATTACATTTACTGTTCTTACTGCAAAAAATTGGTAACTTTACTTTTACTTAGGTACTTTTTTCACAAGTATGCTTTGCTATAATATTCTATATTCTGGTTTAATGCAGCACTAAGTGACCCAAATCAAACATACTCATGATGTTGCTTGACCAAAAGGTGCACCCTGGGTCTGGAAAAGATGCTAAATGCCTAAATGCTCACAGTGGATCCTCCACAGTGGTGACTTCTGCATTCACTGAGGAACCTCTACCTTCAGCAAAGGATGTGCGGTGTTTCTGCTATTTTTAACAATAATCTCTTATGTGACCGCACAGCCTCATTCAGCTCAAAATGTCTTGTGTTTGTCTTCTTCTCTAGTTAATTCTAGTTAGGCGACACTGAAGAAGGCGGTTGTATATTTAGAATTGATAATCAGTTGTATGCAAATGTTACAAAGTGCCGTCTATAGAAATGGAATTTATTCTTGGTTTGGACATTAGTGCTCATGTTGCTGATGTTGTTCCGTTGTTAAAATTTAATGCAGCCTTTCGGTGTTCTTAAAAGTAACAGAAGCATCATATATCACACATATCAAAATGTAATGTAGTATTGTTTATTCAGAGTAGATTTTAATTGGCCAATTGGTTTATCTGAGTACAGTTTTACACAAGTACGTTTACTTTTACTTGAGTATATTCCAGTACTCTTTTCATCACTGTTATTTGGATTCATAGGAAATAAATGGTGCATAACACTATCAATGCACCATTTGTTTCCTATGGAGCAGTGTCAGAGATTCTAGAGACTTTTGCTAACCTTGTTTGTTAGGCCTCAATTCACTGTGCAGTAAATTGTCAGCCAGAGCCCTGTGTTTGATGAGTTCTCATATTTGAACTGCACAACGGCCTTTTTCCTTTTTTCTTAGTTTTCTCTTTTGCAGAGTATGGCATCTGGAATTGGTTTGAATTTACAGCAGGCAAAAATGGAAACCAATGTCAAAAATCAAAACACCCACATAAACTTCTCAGACCAGTCCTACAGCATAATGTATGTTCATGTATGTTCCAAATGCATAAATAGAAAAATACACTAGTGTTTACTTTAGTAAATACTCAACAGCAGGAGTATAGTAAGTAATTATTATGTAGCGTTACTAAGAAATGTAAAAACTGGATATCGTGTTTCGAAGCTTCACCAGCAGCATATTTAGCTACAGTCTTTAACTAATCACTCTGCACCTCGTCTGCCACTCCCTTCATTACTTTACTTTACCTTTTTAAATAAATGTTATCTTATTTTTGAAAAATAAACCTTTTGATTTGTTGTTGGAAATTTGTCTAGAAAAGTCCTATTTATGTGGTTTGTGCATTTGAATAAATGGAAATAGCATGCTGTTTTTGTAGCAAGAGGTTGAAGCAATCTCTATTTCGAGTTAGCTGCAAGGCATCCCAGTGGAGGCTGGGACTTGTAGCTGCAGTTGATTGTGTTTCTTCTGTCCATGTCTCTGGAGCGTTTGCATCAACTCAAGCGTGATAGTTTTCATAGTATGAGCCACTTTACCTGATTCAAACATGATTGACATATGAGGACGATCAAACCTCCATTATCATATTTATTACCTGTGTGATTGGAAACCACATATGCAGGGCTGAGCTTTCCACCTCACATGTAGACGAGCCTTCCCAGGAGACAAGAGGTTTCTCGTGTCTCTTTTCTCTAGCTAATGTTCTTTTACGGAACTACTCTCATCATGACTTGTCTTATCCAAGCTGTGACTGGATGTGCACACAGAGAGATCTCATCAGGACAAATTAGGAAGGCCATGAATAAACTTGTCTGTGAGGAGGGAGGCAGAGAATCAAGATAGACATTAGAGTAGCACCTCTGAGGCCTTAAACTGAACATATTTGATTTACCTGAAATGGCTAGCCTAAATAAAACCAGTGTTTGTGCTAACAGCTTTCATCACAAAGAAGGAGTGATCTATAGAGATATCTTTTTTCTAACTTTGGTGATAGATGAAACCTATACCCAGCCGGAAAGGTAAGGACAGAGCTGGAGACTTGAGTTCACACCCAGAAAGGTGATAAATACCAGAAATTTACTTTTTTATTCATGCTGCTGTTGCTATGTTTTTGATAATCTATTTCTGTAGCACCCCATCCATCAACAAAATCAGATTTGACGTGAGTTGGTAGGCAATTATTAATCATTCAAAGTGTTTGCTGACAGCGTCATTAAAATGAGAACTGAAAAGGAAACTCTTCTTTATCTTACATGTCATGCCTTTTCATTTCACTTTTCATATTTTCTGTGACCATGTAAATTCTGCTCAACAGTCTTATGTTATGTGCGTGCATGTGTGTGCTTATTCAACTGTTGCTTGTGAGAGCTGAAGTCAAGAAACCACGCGGAACAAAACACCAGTGTGGAGACCTCATGTATGGACGGATTGATTGATTGATTGATTTTTTTAAGTATGTAAATCCCGGTCGCCTGCAGATGGTCCTAAAATCCCCTCAGCATGATTACCAGCTTCCTACTGAGAATGCTAAGTAGCCCAAACCGCACACACATCAGAGTTCAGATAAAGGCGGTTGAGTAATGCGTGCATGTTGGGGTATGGTTTTAGTCGTCTTGCAACCTTTGTTATTTCTCTAAAAGTAGTTCTTCGAATTGTTTGAGGAATGTGTTTCTCCTTTAACCCCTGAGAAGCAAAGATATTTATGGAGCATCACTGATATTTCATCAGAGTAACCCAGGCTCAGTGAGGCACGGTGGTGCCTCATGATCATCTGTATCAAATCCCTGCACAGTTAAGTGTGTGTGTGTGTGTGTGTGTGTGTGTGTATGTGTGTGTGTGTGTGTGTGTGGGTATGCGTGTGTGTGTGCGCGTGTGTGCATGTGTGAGTGTGTGCGTGCGTGCATACGTGTGTGTGTCACATGGTCCATGTTGGCCAGTGAGGGTATCTTTGCTTTGTGCTGAACTTTTCATTTCTTGTCATTCTTCCTTGGTAGGGCTTGTCAAAGAAATGATCTTGCTTCACTGGTCACTGCATCAGTCACGCCTCAGCCCTTAGTTGCTCTGGAAAATTGCCTGGGCTTTGGAATAGTCCCCAGCTCTGGGCATGGAATTGTCTGTGACCAATACTTTTTTTTCCCTTTAGAAAATTATATGTTTTTTTTCCAATTCTGGGGTTATTCAGGCAGCCCCCAAAGCATAGACAACATAATCCAACATCATTTTTTTGTGCCTAGTTAAAAAAAAAAAGATGTCACAGCTCATTTCCTTCGGCTCTCTGTGTCCCTATTTTATTTCATTTTGTTAAACATAAGACGTGTTTTTGCCATGTCTTTATCAGCCAAGAGTCCCCTTATCTTCATATTGTACAAATAAGTAGCCAAACACAGAAAATCATGCCAGTGTACAAATAAGCTGTAGTTGCTACAGCATAAAAGCCAAAGTGAGCCAGCATGTCCTCGATTGCTGACCACGGTCAGACTTTGTGAAGATGGTACAATATCTCCTACAAATAAATCAAGCCTGATCTTTACTGATCTACATCTAATTAATCAGACAACATAAAAGATATATGGTAGTGAAAAACCTAGCTACAAACGATTAATTGTAGAATTCAGTATTTATCTTCTCATATGCAAATGAAATGCATTCAAATCTCATGCTTGCTATTTATATGGAAGGTAGTACAGTCCTAGTTGGTTCCTTTGTTGTTATACAATGATTTTGAGCCTTCAGGTTAACTGGATGGAAAAGGTGTGTTTCGGCATATTTTAAATTACATCTCTATGAGCCATATGGAACATCTGTACCTAGACTGACATATCATTGCCAAGTTGATATGGTGAACAGTTGCTTAATTAAACATCCAGCACACACAGAGCAACATTAGCATTCCTTCGGAGTCATGTTTGTGTCCACCTAATGAATATAAGTCTGACATTCATTCAATCTCCTTTTTGCTCTGTTTGGTCTCCACCAACTCGTGAGGGAAATATCTAGCTCTTTAGCTGCTAAATGCTCAGCTATGTTTACGAGCTAGTTGTTTAACTGTCTCTGTCTGCCATTTGGTGTTGGACAGGTAGTGTACAGGCAGTTTTTAAAGCTTTTTCGCTGAAAATAGACACCTACCAAAATCAACTTTAAATTGAATTGATGAGAGCGATGAGAGTGAACCAAAACAGTAAAGTGTCAGGCCAGAAAACCAAAACAAGCAAAAATGTAGCCTATTACACAGCTCTGTAGGGCTGAGGGGAGCTTCAGAGTAGGGCTGCAACCAATCATTTATATTGGTAGTCAACTAATCTGTTTAGTAGTTTTAGTAGTTTAGTAGTAGTCGATAAATTAAGGATTATTTTTGTCACACTGAAGGTTACGTATAAGAGTTTATCACAGATAGGGTACTGGCTATACTGATTTCACAATATAACTAATTAAATATCTTACAATTGAATGACTGATATAATTCAACACACAGACTAACTAGCTACCAGTAAGTGGAGGAGGTTTACTATTCAGAATAAATGCTAGTATCAACACAAGGGGAAAAAATAGGGTAGAAGACGAGACGGGGAAGTCTGCTCCTATGATGACAAATTTTTTAATTCGACATTGTCGATTATGTCGACTAATCGCTGCAGCCCTACTGCAGAGTATGTGATAATTCTCTGTGGGTTCACTACAGGAGACTCCTTTCACATTCAAGTAGTCATGTGATCTATTGTTAATATTAAAATATTGATTATAGTCACTTTAAGTAAACATTTTTATACATTTTACACTGCTTTAAGTGTAAAGGGATTTTTATGGTACATACTTTCATCCGAGCATAATTATTCCTGTCTCTGCAATTAATGTTTTTGTTTCAACAACATTAAGCCTCTCTCCACATTAGATCACGTCATGTCTATAAACTGAAATAAAGTCCTTCTGGCCTTATCTAAATGAAGAATCTTTAAGTACAAATAATCCATTCAAACATGCAATCACGGGTTTGACCTTGCAGGCTCCGCTGGCTGGGAGAGTGTAAGGGGATAGAGAAGCACCCTTCAGTCATTTAAGAGACAAATGGAACAGGTTTGTTGGAAAGCCCGGAAGCCTTCACCTTTTAACACATAGTATCAGTTTGCCCGGTTGCCCTTCGCTACTCAAATAAGAAGCAGTGGTGTCTTTTTATACAGAGCTGTGCTTCAGTCTCCACTGAGTGGAGATTTACCACTACCTAAATAATTGGCTCCCCAGTGGTATGGATATACAATATGAGATTGAGGGCAATTCTTAAATGTGCCCTGTGGTGTTCCTCTCAAAGTGTTTATCAACAGCCTGGTAATTTATTTCCTTGAGTGATGAATAGACATGTGTGGAAGACGGATGCCCCCCAGCTACACACACACCTGACGTACAGTATGATGCAAAGCGTTTGCTGATTTACACTAGCTCTTCACCACCATATGGCTCACATCAGTCATTTCCCCAATGACCAGGATGGAGACCACTTCATCAAGGAAAGGACAGCAGTCGTAAAGGTTGTGGTTGGAATTTGGACGGGGGGGGTTGATTTTGAAAATCAACCAAATCAAACAAACACCCTCTGCACATCACCTACTCCCCACCAGCGCACTCCTCTTTTTCTTCAATTAAGCTTGCCTTGTTTGTGTTGCTAAAAGAAAATGGGATAGGGAGCTCTCCATCCTGTGTCAATAAACCTGAAGAGGCAAAGAGATCAATGACAAAGAAGGCATTCAATTTACGTTTCCATCCGATTCTAATCAGCTACTTTTCTTCGTTCAGTGTGGTGTACTAAGCTCCCCACAAAGGCTAGTCACATGTCCTGGTAATAAGCATAAACATGTTTTCTCATTTTCCATAAGTCTGTAAACGGTGGTCGGAGGGGTTGAGTTATACAGCTGCCACAGTTTATCATTCATATGAGCTCATCTGTCAGAAAAGTAGGTCTTCACTGAATGGTGAGGCTTTAAAAGAACAGAAATGGTGGTTTTGTGTAGTAAAGTGAGAGACAGAAGATATTATGTAGGCTCTGGTTGTATTTTTGTTATCAGTAGATCATGGAAATAATTCCAAAATTTGTTTACAATTAGTTTGTTTTACCAAAATTAGGTTTGTTTGTCAGGGCCAGCTTTAAAAATTATCTTTTTTCCACACAGGCATAACTGTGACTGATTAAGGTGCTTTTTTATGTTGAGTAAAACTAATTTCTAAAGACTTATTATTGTATTATTGCAGTTGGATTTCAGCTCTAATGTTACATATGACAGCTTGATGATGGCAGCGCGGTGTTCATTCATGTTCACATACTTGAAAATCCATGCCTAAATAGCCCAAACCACCTCCTCTAATTAAAAATGTATATGATTTTTTATTTTTATTTTTTGCATGTCAGAGACAGGCACTTTCCTGTAACTGCTGGTGTGGAAAATGCCAGTGTTGGAGGAAAACAAATTCTAATGCAGCGTGCGATGTGGTGAAAATTATATTCAAACGTGATTGATCTGTTTATCCTGGACTGGAGCGGGCAACAATTTAACATTATTACTTCTCCCAAAGACAGAGTCACACGATTTAAAATAACCAACAATCAGTCTTATTTCACTCCTGCAAATGATACCATCATGTGTGCCGTTTACTCTTGCTTTGCTTGATGAATTCCCTCATTCAGTCATTCATTCAGTCACTCCCATTCAGTTCCTTCATTTACCTTTTCACCACAGACTAACAGATGTAAAATGAAACCGCGAATGCTGTTTGGTTTCTGGATGCGATTCAGTCATCTGCCTCGCCTTTAATTAGAGCATGATAACATGTTTTTAAACTCTATCCTTCTCTGCCTCATGTTCCCCGTGAAAGGCTCATGAATAAATTGAGGAGGAACATCCACTTTTGAACTCACTGGGCTTTACAGTACAAGGAGACGAATGCGCTCACGGGAATGTGGAACAGGAGATGACAGGAAGCGGTCTAAAAAGGGCATTTGCTCCTTCTCCTTTATCACAGATTACAACTGATCTGTAGTAATGGCAAAACAAAGAATGCAGACTACAATCTGTCTAAACATTGCATGATCAAAGAGGCAGTTTAGCATCTGTTCTATATGTGTAAATATGTAAAATACAGAATTAAAATGTGCTGTGTGATTTCTGGTCTGAGAATTTAATTTGTCCTGTAGATCTATAAGGCATATGTGCATGCGAGATTTAAAAAGGTAACAAAACATTTACAGTGGTCTCATAGGGCTCTTTATATCCGTGGCTGTGTTCTCCACGCTATGTAGCACTACTGTTTAACACATCTCTGACTGACTGTCAGGATCTGCTGTATGTTTAAAGAGAGACTAAAATAATGAACATTGACCTGGAGTACATTTATTTTATTGGTTTAAGAAGGAGCTGCAATTTGAATGTTTTCTGAAGTGGGCAGGAGGAAAAAGCTGGACCCATAAACCAACATCCGATTTGGATCAATAAGCCGAGTGGCCTATGCCGTCTTGAGATGCTCGCAATAAATCTGTGAGGGCCGCCCTCTCCCTCATTAAATTATAAAGGATCTACGAGCCGTGAAACACAAAGGGCGAAGCAACACACTGGTTGCTAAAAATAGAGAGGCCTAAACAAAAGAGTTTTTTTTTCTTGTCTCCACATTCATAGTGTTACTCAAGAATCCTTTTAACTATCCACTTCTCTCATTCCCTGAGGTCAGGACAGAGAGGTGGCCAAAGCGTAGGCATCTTGGCGTGCTCGTGTGTTTTTGCAGGGTGTCGTCTGTGCGTCAACAAAACACTAACACGTCCCTGTGATGTCATGATGAGGGAGTTACAGCTGTTCTGGCGGATGGGAGCACTCTCACCGAAAGCGCCCCGTCTCTGCTAGGAAATCCGAGGTGCGTCTTGTTGCTCCAAATTTAAATTGCAAATCCACTTAAAGTACATAAGTCAAGAGTGCTCCCAGCTAAAATGCAAGCCGTGTTGGGTCTGGAAAAGTTTTTAAAAAATCATGGACTTTGCACTTAGGAGGATTACATTTTCATGTGCTAAAAAAGGAGGGAGAGTCCCAACACATGATTGTCGTCACCTCAAAAAGGGGCAGCCCACACGGCAAATGATATTTCTTCTAAAACAACGTACATTTCTCCTAATGTCTTATAATACATTTCATAAACTGGAAATATCTTTGGGGTGCAGTGAGAAATGGGTGTGTGGAGATTGCTGTGTTCTTGGTGATGTGAAACTAATCAGGGAGAAAGAGCAGTTTCCACACTAGTGACTTTTCAAGGCCCAGTGGTATAAATATCAACCATCTGTGAGGCCATCTGCATTGGGGTGCTATATCATGCACCAAGGCCAAGCCACCAAATGCAGACAAGTTGCCTCCCGTGGCACTATCTACACTGCACATGAGACAGTAATGTATCTAAGAATCACTTCTATTAACAATGGATCTGCCCCATATCTTATGTAGTGTTGTCATCTGTTCATAGATAAGTGAGGTCATCATTTAAAGGAGCAATCATGATAACCTCAGCGCTGTGTAACATATTGTGCAGCTGCATACTCTACCAGGCCACCAGATCATCATATTTCTGTAGAGAAGTCTGCTTTAGGGGAAAAATTGAACATAGATGTAATTCATGTTGGCTATCAGTTGCGTTTTCAATCATGTGTTTTTATCTGAATTTAGATTACAGTAGGGCTGTGGTGATTGCAGGGGCAAACATGTATCTTACAACCAGCCATCCATCATTATTTGACAGCTGATATTGCAACAGTTGAGAACTGTTTTTGCTTTTATGTTGCAGCTGACTTCTGTGAATACTGACTACTGCAGATGTGAGTTGCAATGAGACCGTGACCTTTTATATTCAGCTGGAAATACAAAGATAAACAGAAAAAACACAAGCAAAGAAAAAAAAACGAAATACCCCGACCACACAAGAGTGAAGACATCGTCTCATCGTGTCTTATCTACCTCTCACAACATTTGGATTTATGTAGTAGTTGCACCTCTTGCATCTCATCAACTGGTCCCTGTGAACATGTGTTTCTTTGTGTCTGTGTGTTTGCGTTGTGAAAGAGAGAAAAAGAGAGGCCGAGTGTACACGTGTGCGTGTCTGCTCGTGCATGTGAGACATTGTTTCAAGCTATCTAGTTATTGGAACGGAAAGGAATGGAGGAAGACTAGTTCTGAAGAGCAGGCAACTCGAGGGGGAAAGAGAGAGCGAGAGGGGCCACTGGCGAGTGAAAACCCTTTTGTTATTTCTGTAGATTGTTGAGACACAGAGGAGGGGGATTAATTTGTCTCAAGGTCTAAGAGCAGCCATCAGCAGACAGCAGCACTCCCCCTTTTGGTGTTTGTTTACCTAACTTAGACCATGCTGCTCTTGTGAAACAAGATTGAGAAGCTGGTGGACAAATACAAAATGGCAAACAAACAAAAATATGCCTTCTGGTTCAAAACAGATGTTTAACCGAGCCTTTGATCACATGCATGTGTCATCATAGCCTGCATAATATAAATAGCCAAGAAAATACATCATGCTATTAAATTTAAAACACGCCATTTTTCTTGTTTCTTGATGTAAAATCACACCAGGTTAGCCTGACATTCAAAATTCTTATTATGAATAAATAACTGTATCACTGTCAATGACGAATTTATACAAACATAATGCTAAGTCTGCAAAATAACAATTATATTGATTATCACTTCCTCAGCTGATCATTTTCTGAATTCATGACAGAATAACATATTCACAAAACCTCAGGTGATGTCATCAGATTGCTTGTTTTGACAAACTCAA
Organism: Micropterus dolomieu; assembly: GCF_021292245.1. Lineage (NCBI taxonomy): Eukaryota > Metazoa > Chordata > Actinopteri > Centrarchiformes > Centrarchidae > Micropterus > Micropterus dolomieu. The sequence goes on from NC_060166.1 coordinate 14,735,737, forward strand.
AGATTTTCAGTGTATGGATATATAAGACAAAGAAAAGCAGCAAATCTTTACATTTGAAAACTGCTTAAAAGATTGTTTAAATAATAATTGATTCAAAAATAGTCACCACTTGTTTTTTTTGTCAATCAGCTAATCAATTGATACATAGAGTGCTAACTATGGACAATCATGTATATTATTAAAGTAATGTAATAGTGACAGGCCTGCTTAAAACTGTCCCTTTGTTAGTAGTAGTTATGTGGGAAAATTAAGTTAAAAATAACATATAAGCTCCTTACGAACTCACCATTGACTCCCTTTAAACGCTACATGCAGTTCTTTTTTAGAGTACGATTACTTGCTCATAACATTTTCATTAAAGGCAACTTCATATCAAAGGAATCGTGCCTGCAGCACCTTACAAGAGTACTCACTTCCTCTCACCCAGCCTTTTAGTGTTTGTTGCAGGATGCTCAGGCTGTGTAAGAGAACTTCAGACTCTAGAGGTCTCCATCCTTCAGCATCCCCTCATCATCCACCTATTCGCCCTCCTCCTCCTCCTCCTCCACCTCCTCCTCTCTGGCATTTTGTGCAGCGGAGGAGGAAAGGAGGAGAGACTGCTGAGGAGGAGACAGAGGGGACCCTGAGACAACACGTCCCACGCCAGAGCCAGACAGCCAGGGAACTTTGATTTGACGCCAAGTAGCCTGCGATGAAAATGACGATGAAGAGAAAGAGCCACGTTTCTTGTTCTTGGGAGGTTTAGATGTGTCGGGCGTGTGCAACATATGATGTCCTTGGACTCATATGCTCAATGAAGGTTTATTTGTCTGTGATTTCGCTCCTCAATTTGCTGATGGTGCCGCTTCGTTGTGCCTGCACTTAGGTCAGCCGAATGCATTTGAAGGCAGTCTGAGCGCATTGTTTCCAGCTCCGTTGCTTATGGGATTTCCAGCCGTGATGTCTGCAATATTTCGCTCTTTGTTTCTGGGTAAGTCACTTCCCATTCCTTTAAAATATAATGAATTAATTTTATTTAAAAGCAGCGCAGCGCGTTCATCTGACAATTGTCACTGACGTTGTGGACACTAGATTATAGCCGTTATTATAGCCTATGTGCAATGATTTTTTCAATACATGTGTAGCCTATTGTTTAACACGTCCTTAACGACACATCTGGCAAATGTTTGCAGCCTCGATTCAGAATGATGTCAGAATATATTTATTTTCTTTTATTTCGTATAGCCAGCCTTGCACTTTATAATGCGCATATGTTAATAAGTTGCTATTTATGTTTCGATGGATCTAAAAAAAAATGGAAAAGAACAATTCATCCCTGCTTTCTAAACCATAGGCTGCTCTACTTCAGGGAGCTCTCAAAGGGTGAAAAATTTAAAGGGGATAAAAGTTCACTTGACCCCTCCCTTAAAATCTGCTGTCCAGATTTATTGACCGAGTATGTGCATCTACTGACAGTTATTCTTATTCAAAAAAATTCCAAATGTAACACATACTGTAACCACTAAGGTTAGATCATTTCTGTATGCTGTTTCTTACTGTTTGTCCCAATTTTAAGTGTCCTGGTGTGTCATTTGAGAATGAAAGAATGTTGAATTTTGGGGGGGCTACATCATTTGTTTTTCAGCATGAAACTGAACTTGAAAAGGTCCATCAAAAATGTTTCTTTTGATTATATATCTAAAGCTTCCTTTGTCCATCAACAATGACATCAATATGTCAGATGACAACTACTGCTGATACTTATGTTATTACTACTATATTACAGAAAAGTACCAAAGGCCTGAAGGATTTTCAGGTGGAGAGTTAAATGGGGGATTGTTTAATTCCACTGCGGCTTCACTGACTGGAAGTTGCTGTAACACTGTGAGACAGTGTGTAAAAATGACTTCCAGTAAAAGGTTTCACACTCCCTACTGCTGTCTCATCACCTGCAGTGGAATTTCCCTAGCTGGGTGTAACTGGGGATAAATGAGCATTTTCCAAAGGGGAGTTTACAGTCTGAGCGACTATGAATAGGGGTACCTGGTATGAAACAGTTTGGAAACCCCTATGTAAAAGTCAGAGGAATAAAGTACCCAAAAGCTGGCGGCTTGTCTGCTTTGGTTTGAGTCCAAAAGTCGTGCTCTAGTCTGCATGGTGCTGGCTGTTCGTGGTGTTGCATTCGGGAGAGAAACAAAAGACTCGATCATTTGTGTTAAATTTTTCATTCCATAGTTTATAGATACTGCTGGTGTTATTGGAGTTGTGCTGTAGACTTGTAAATGCTGAAAGAGTTTGTTATCCTCAGCTCCCATTACTCAGTTACTTACATATTGTGGCGACCTCTCAGGAGAGCACCCTGCCCCTTGCTCAATGCATTCTGGGAAAGGCTCCAGTCCCCTGTGACCCTGAATAAAATAAGCAGTATAGAAAATGGAAGGATGGAGATATGATGGAGGCCTGTATACATGCTGACTTGTTAAGGCTCACACTGTGCAACCAGTTAATCCACAGTGTGTGCACACTGGTGATGGTCACTGATCCTGCACTTTAACTAAAGGAGCTGACTCGGCAGTGGACACTGCATACCAACACATTTTTTGGTTTCAGTTAGCAGCTTTGTTGTATTAGATAATGATGTCATTCAAGCTAAACATGTGGACAATCAAAATACCAGTCCCCTACAACTATTGATGATGATGATGATGATGATGATGTTAAAAACAAAACCAATTCTTAGCTGGCACATCTGAGCCAGCAATGGCAAGTTGAACACATTGCACATTAAATTAAATGGTTATTTATTAAATATACATTTACTAATTTATTGCTATAAATAATAATGGTGCACTTTTCCCAAAATAAACCTCAGCTTATGCCTAGAGCTTTAAATGACTTGTTGCCATGGTGAGGCATTTTCTCCTTCCCCTGTCATGTCACAAGATATGACTATATAAAACAATCTGTGCAGATGAAAAATGATATCATCAGGGTGAATATCCAGTGCAGTTTCAACCTGGGTCATGTGTCTCTCATGCGAGAACACAATATCTGCCAGTCAGCCAAAAGCACATTTTTTTCCTGACCAGGGAGATATCTAGCTTTTCAGGCTAGGCTGCTTTGCTGTGCCAGACTGAAGAACATTTTCCTGAAGTTATAGCCTGTATTAATTCAAGATCAACACCAAGGCCAAGTAAAGAGAGGAAGTGGCTGTTTTATTATGAAAGAATCAATAGTCATTAATAGTGGCTCATTTCCTTTTTATTTGGCTTTGGCCTCACAAGTCCTGAGACATCTTTAATTTAATATCTGTTGGAGATGTAATATCCACTGTTCACATTACAGATAAGTAGCACAATTAATTGCCACAGAGTGTTCTGTAGCTCGCTTCTTTAACCCTGTCGATACAAAGGAAGAAACAAAGCAAGGTCAAGTAGAGTAACTCAGTAACAATGTGGTAGATCCAGCCAGGTAAAGGAGACCAGTGATGGATTGGATCTGTCCCTGTGCCAGAATTAAATTATTCTGAATGAGGGAATTTGAAAATGGCTGTCCAAGAAATAATAACAAAGTTTAAGTCACTTGACAGAAATGTAATTGGAAAGAATGAGTGGCTTCTATATGAGATTCAAACCTCTGCGCCTTCATTTGGTGGAGTTTTATGTTCGTTTGAGCATCAACCTATGAGGCAATGCAATGTGAGTGATCAAGGGAACGCAGTCATTTCTTAACATTAGTGTGTGTGCTGATGCTTTGTGTCTGCATGCGTGCGTACATGTGTATAACATTTAGAAGATGGCAGTGCCTGTGCGCACATGCTAGTGTTACATGTAGATAAAGAGAGCAGTGGCTCCAAACAGAAATTCTGTCCCCATTCTATATTTAGCATGTCTGCCGGGGTAGGCAGAGGATCTCCGAAATGTGAAGATGACAGGAGCCTCCTGAGCCAGAGGTTATGAAGTGACATCTTGATGTGTTTGCGCCTGAATCACACTCCCACACACACCCAGCCACAGACTTTCTGACATTCCTACAATCCCAGAGATATTTTGAAATTTGACGTCTAGTTACCATAGATTAAGGCTTCGTTTTGATCTCCTTTTGATGCACATTATTCTTCAGCACAATCATAAGGCATCCCCTATGTACATTCTCAGCTTTGAAAATATTTGTTTTTCAAGAGCATGTGATGAATTTGGCAGATCTGCTTTTGGCCGATCTGCCTTGCACAATATTTAAAGTATTTGTCAGTTGGTTGTGGAGCCTTGCACACTGAGTTAACCTTCATCCCACATTGTAGAATTGTAAAACCTTTAAATGGCTTCCAATCTCACTTTAATTGCCATGTACAATTTATTTACATATCTACACTTTCAGCACATTTTCACACAGACAAAGCAAAGGGACAATGCAAAGCATTACAGTACATATATGTATTTAGGCATCAAGAAGATATTGCATTTTAGCTGTGAGACATACAGTATATTAAAGATGCAGCTGCTGAGGGAAAATGGTATATAGCTAGAAGTGCATTGCTCCAGATAGTTAAATCACTTCCCTTGCTCCTACAATGTCAGCGACATGCAGAATAAAGTGTTAACAGATTTCCATCAAGAGAGGACTGTATTATTCAAAGCAAAAATGGCATATCTGAATTCCTCCGCAAGGGCAAAGCACCCTGGAATATAAAACCTCTACCAAAGGTGACTGATGAAGCCTACAGATGAGTACAGAGGTCCAGCCGTCCTCAAAACAATTGACCCATATCATTAACAAACACTGATTTGCCTTCCAAGCACTTTCCCCCTGACGTGTGCGGCCTTTGAATGACAGCGTGCTTCCCTGAATAACAAGTCATCCTCTTTTTGTACCTGAGGGATTCTTCATGTTTCATTGATTGTGGAGCTTTTAGTCAGAAGGCCCTTCTATTCTGTCGCAGCAAGCTGGATGCCATGCTGCAAATGAGAGTGTTTGTAGGTGAAGATGTACCTGCTTTGTACTGTAAGTGCTTTTATTCCTACTAGTCGAGGGCTGAGGCAGGTTGTATTTTTATAGGCTCCAAAGACATCCAAGGTAATACTAAAGGTCACACTGGTGGAATGAATGTAGTCTGTCCTGAATTTATCTGCTATTTTTACAATATTTCTTTGTTTGTTTGACAGTTCCTTTTTCTTTCTCCTGGTGTGTTGCTGCCACACCCATCATTTCCAAGCTATCCAAGTCACTTGCATTTCATGAAACACATGATACATACCTAGACAGAGCTGGGTTTGTGTAGTGTTTCTGACCTATAACAACCCCCCCTCCCCTTCATTCTTCACTGGGAAAATGACTGCCAGATTATTTTGGAACGTATGAACAGGAACTGCCTTTTTCACTTTACTGCTAATCTTTGACAGATGTTCTGGAGAGGCTCACATCCACATTACTGGAACCACATGGACAACCTACACATGACATTACACTACACTAGTATGCTATACTGCTGTGCACAAACAAAGACACAGACATTTTGTGCACACACACAACTGCATTCTGTTGAATATTATTTTACTGATAAATAATATTATTATTTATTACTTTACTAATAAAGCTGCAGGAAGGGAAGATTAGATTGACACGAGGGGAAAAAATCTTTATAGTTTGTCATTTTGGGAGATACGTTTTACTTCTTGCTGAGAGTTAGATAAGAAATTTATACCATTCTTAGTTTAATGTACCTAAAAATGCTAGTGGAAAATTGCTGGGACCAGTAACATCTGGAGTCTTATAAACCTCTGTAAAACCACACATTGTCATTTTTACACTTGTTTGTACAGATTAAACAAACAATATGTAATGAGCTGATTGGTGGATACTGTTGCCTTCGGCCATTGCAAGTCTTTATGCTAAGCTAAGCTAACTGGCTGCTGGCTGTTGCTTCATATTTACCATACAGACATGAGAGTGGTATCCACCATCTTATCTAACTCTCGACAAGAAAGAGAGAGTTTTTTGCATTAGAATGTATGACCATAAATGCCTAATCGTGGAGCCCAAATTCATTATAACTTACTTTAAATGATGCAAAAGCAGACACATGCAAAACGCAGTTAAATTAAGAACAGCTCCTCTAAAACTAAAATACCTAGCCCTTTAAAGCCCTGGTTAGCTATGGCATTAAAATGTTGCATTGGGCCCTTGTTCCCTGTAATCTCTACAGCCATGGCCACTTCCTCCAAAGGGAGGATTTCTGCCTTATTTGCTGGAGTGAATAACCATGAAAGTCAATGGAGCTTTCTATTTTCTCAAAAAAAGGGGAGTGATTTGCTGCATCTGTGCATAAACATTTTAATCAAGGTCTATGATTGTTTTATGTAAGCAGTGAGGAGATCAAAGAGTAAACAAAATGGCGAGATAAATGCTGATGCTGTCTGCGAGGTGGAGCATGGAATTGTCTCCCATTGATTCACTCCGTTAAAGGTCTGTCCTGATATTCTTTGCAGCTATTGACATTGCTGGAAAAAATAGGCCTCTAAGCAATTGCTCTTCAGCTGCAAGAGCAAAGGTGATCAAAATGCGCACATCTTACAAAAATACCATTTAAAATGATTTGTTTATCAGTGGTGGGGGCTGAGATGCTATCATCTCACAGCTCCCGGCCCTGTTGTGGTGCTTTCAAGTGCTTTCTGCCTTAGTGAAAACTGGCAGCGCAGAATAAAGCTGGCATGCTTGTCTTTTCTAAGCAGAACATGCTTTTGATCTATGTTTTCTGTCTCTGAAACCAGGTATATCTCTTTTTTTTCTGTGCAGCTGCACGATCCAACTCTGCAGGAAAATAAACAGCTCAAAAACCAAAATCCCTATTGCTGAGGTGTCTTTCACCTTCAAGCAGCTTAGCATAGCGCTTACATCTATGACACAAAGGAGGAAAAAGTAAACTACTGATAAAACATATACACCCATTGAGCAGCACAGGAGAAAGATTTCCTGGAAGCCTGTGAAAATGTCCAAAGGTCGACCGAGCCTGATCATGCACGCCAAATTAAGAAGATATGAAACCATTCACTTAACTCAGCAGAGGGGACCTTGAACAGTTGTTTTTACTGCTGGACAAAGCTGTACTAACGTTTGCTGACATTTTCAGTGAGTGACAAAACCCCAGTAAACTGCCTGCCAATAACTGATAATTTCTTACTAGTCGCTTAGCAGTTTAATTGGTCATGGGGTGCAACTGTCTGACCCCAACCTGTGCGGTGCCCCACCTCACACTGTGCTTATTGATTATCGTGTCCAAATATCAACTTGGACATTAAAAGAGCATCATGCTGCTGAGATGAAAATCAGCAAGAGAATACAGCGCACAGCTAGACTTCAACCACAGTGTGTCCTCCCCATACATCTTAAAGCAAAGGATTTTTCACTCATTTTTCATTTTGAAATATACATTTATTCTGTGTATTGTGGTGTGGGGCCCAATGCACAAACATTGACTTTACTTTCGCTCTACATGGCATTCAGCTGTAATTCAATCTCTAGAATTGATTGCAGATGAATAAAAGCTACTTTCTCTGCACCAAACAATGGCAAGCCAGGCGAGTTTCTTCCACTTGCTCCCCCGCTTTTCCAATTGGGAGCTGACTGAATGAACAGGAGGAAATGTTCCACGTCCCTCTATTTAGACGCCTGCTGTTCCTTTCAATTTGAAGCAGTTTATTAGCCCAGAAAGCAGGACACTCCATTAGATGTTTTGAACCCACATGCTCCATTGTCTCACTCCATTTCCTCTTTTGCTTGCCAGTCTTCCCTAAAGCGTTAGTGGTTTTAATCAGTAGAGGCCACTCTGTCCTTTAAACATTTATCTTCAGGAGCTTTTGGTCGTCACCGAGCAGCGTGGAAAGACCTAAAGATGGATGGTGTTTGGAAGGGAGGCCATTGATTAGAGTTGTGGAAGACAAAGCGGTCACCTGCACAAGACCTGAACACCATCTGGAGGATCCCCTCCACTCTCAGTGCATTATGGTTGAAGTCAGGACTCATCTGTCCAATTTAGATCTAGAGCGAGTGTGAGAAAGAAAAGGAGTGTATTTTTAGTTGTAGACGATCAGGCAGTAACTTTAAATAGCAGGTTTAATCTATTTATTGACTGTAACAAAACTTTGGAAATGACCTTTAAAGCTCTACAAGATATGCAATTCTGCTGATTAATTCTTTATAGGGATGAAATCCTTGGTCATCAAAACCGTACCTCATGTAATTGCCATTCATTAGGAACTGTAAAATGCAATAACTTAGATCCAGTCTTGGGTTTCCAGTCCCATTCTCTTGCAGTGGATGTTGTGTGATGGATGGTTTAATTATCCAACCACAATGCCAGCCATTTGGTCTTTCATAGCACAGTGAAAACATTGCAAACTAAATATCATTTATCAAATGCTAGGCTGTCCACAAATTAAGTATGTAATGCGTTGGTTGCACTACAGCTCTCCCCTCAAGATTTCATATTAAACAGCTAAAAGGTTGAAAAGTTTGTTTCCACAGGAGATAACTTTGCTTATTCAGCAGCTCGGGTTGTGGTCAAAGTACAATTTATACTATTGCCAGTACTGCTCCCCCTCTTGTCCTCCCACTTATTTTCCCTTTTCCCAGCAAAGTGGTGCAGAACAGATGGCACCACCACCTTTGTTTTTTCCAACTCGTTAGACTTGACTTGTTGATGAAATGGAGCCTTTACGCCAAGCTTCTCAAGCAGATGTGTAGCTGTACATTTTATAATGTAGCCCGGCAGTAAGGATGGTATAACCCACAACCTGAAGTATCTACAACATGAATCTTTCATTTATATCTTACAAGGCTTGATGTTGTGATTTTCCAAAAGTGGACTCATTTTCTTCATGAGCAGGAGGACAGCACTAGCTATGCATAGAAATAAAGTGAACATGCAGTACGTTTGTGTTTGTTACTGCCGGAAATACACTCATACTCACACCAGTGCTCTCTGCAGCTGTAGGTTAGGGGTGCTCATGTGGTTATGTATACTCTCTACAGTAATGGAAGGTACCCCAGGGACAAGCCATCTGATGCCAACAACTTTCCAATCATAACTCACAGTTCAGTGAATATAACAGCAAGTTTCCTCCATTTGTTTTAGTCATTTTCTGCATCTCTGTTTACGCCACACTTGTTTAGCCTAGCCCATCATGCACTTTGTCAGATCCAACTTATAGATCACCACATCTCTAGTAAAGAGACAGACAGAGGCTTAGGACGGCATTCAAGATGCCTGTCATGGTTTGGCGTTGATGTCCAAACTGAATGAAATTGTCCCATTGTGGTTGCCGGATGAGGATGTGAGTGATGTTCTTCAGTGTGAATGATGAAGTAGTGAGTGAAAGCTGGGCTGGATTACTTTTATGTCTCTCTTGAAATTATTAAACTTGAGGCTTTTTTGGACCTCACATTTTCTCTCAACAGCGGACATAATTTTTATTTTGTGTGTCTTTCTTCAAGAGGGAAATCAAGAGTGTTAGCATTTGGCTTGATTTGCTGTCTTGGGTCCAAAGACGCTGTGGAGGAGGAAATAGCAGAGTTTGCAAATTCAAGCTCTTAAGATAATTAAAGTTGGCATAATGACTCTGCTTTCTAGACGGGTCCGTGCTTAAAAAAAGGCAGCTTTGGGAGTTACCACACAGCAATAGCAAGCTGTTTTATATTATAAAATTAGGAATAATGAAGGTTAGAATATGCAATGTGCAGAAAAGATGAAATCAAATGCACAATTCTGTCAGTATGAAGTGAAATGAAGCTTTTGGCCACTGACCCATCATACTAGAAAACAAACATTTCTTCCTATTAGGAGAGGGAGATGCTGTTTACTCTATTAACCTTTTCTCTCGGTTGCACTCTTGACATTGAGCAATGTAGAAGAGGCCGACTCCTCGCTGGCCCCTTTGCTAATGAGGCAATTAAGTCTATCTTGCCTTGGTTGAGCAAGGGGCAGAGAGAGCAAGGCAAGTCATCTGCTGTCTCAGCAAACACCAAGCATCTTAGCCGTGCTGCAGTCAGAATATATAACAAGCCCCACTTTGTTGTAGTGGCCGCCTAGTCGTTGTGCTTCTCCCTTGTCAGTGCGACCCTGAGCACAGCTGGAGATCACAAGTAACATCAGACCACATTCATCCTTGTGCACTGAATCGCTGCAAATGGAAATGGAAGAAAAACACTGAAATGAAATGTTTGCGCTCTGCTTGTAAGCTTTTGTGATGATGTGGTGGGCAGCGACTGTGTGACATGGCCGCAACTATTTGCAAATTATTTTGGGATAACACAATAACACTTAGAGCACTGTTTAGGGATAAGGTGGTGGACTGTTGCCTTTACTCCCGGCATTACACAGTCCATTACAGAATCAATACTTCCTGATATTCATTTGTTAATGCTTCAGAACACACGGAACATCTCAGAAATGTCACTTATAGAGAGCAAAGGAATAAAGATACTATTATATTCTGAATCTTTAACAGTGAATGTATGACATTTTTGCCTAAATTGCCAATACAGCCTGATACCAGTCATTTATTTGCTTCCATATGTCCTGTTGACTTACTTATTACGTATTTACCGTGTTTCTTTTGTTATGAGTTATTCATGCAGCTAAAAGAGCTCTTGCTGGTTGAAAGACTGAGGGAATGTTGGACTACTAAAGGCCAGTGTCAAGAGTGGTGTGCACTGGGGCTGGAGATTTACAGTAGAGTACAGTGGAGCGGTGTGAGGATGTAGCTCATCCTAGTCCCACATGATCTATGAGAAATGCACAGTTCTGCCTCTCTTCTTCACCTGTATACTGATGAGTAGAAGCTCAATCCACAATGTGTGACAGTAAGAAAAAGAAAGATATGAATGTGCAACCATTTGCATCCATACATAATTGAGTTGCTGTCAATGTGTGTGTTGATGCCTGATTTTATGTTCAGATTCCCCCTCTGACACATGTCTGAGGGATAGCGCGGAATTACAATTGCCTCAAGAGCTTTCCAGGATAATGCTGATTGTTGTACAATGTGCTGATACTCTGTATAGCCAATTAAATGGGTTTGACAGCAATTAGCATGTTTCTTCCCTCTAGCCTAGTGATTGGCCGCTATGAGCAACTGCAGTGTCCTACAAAAGGGCCCAGCATTAGGGCCTAAGTTAATGTGTTTAAGGGATGCACAATTCTAACGAGTGATAACGGAAGGCTTACGGCTGCTCAGAAGGGATTAGGGGACATAGTTGTCTGTCTTAAAGCTCAGGCTTAACCATCATACTCTTTTTTTCCCTTTTCCGTCTCTCCTCCTTGGTAATGAAACGCCAGTGTTTCCTGACACAAGGCATGAAAAAGAGCGTCTCACTCGGCAGGGAATGAAGACGGCTGCTCATTAGCTATAGAAAGGTGTACCCAACCAGAAAGAGGAGACGTCCGGACAGATTTGCTTGAAGTCAATACCTGTCTTCTGAAGCTTCCTCTACAGTATGTGGCTGCCACAACTTGATCAGATGAGATTCATGAGAGCTTTTGTAAGCAGGCAAAGATGTGTTTATGCCACACAGACATATGTGTAAAGTGTACAGCGTTAAAGCAAAAACGACAAAGTGAGCTTCTTTTAGCATCCGATTTCAGACCTCTTGTGCTAGTTTCACTGTCCACTTTAACATATTTACCTTTGCCATGTGACCAGATCAATAATGAGAGATTACCTCTGCTCAATGTGAGTCACGGATGCCTCTGAAGTGGCAGGACTGGAGAATGACAGAGCTGACGGTTTTCAGTTACAGGACACTAAAGATGCATAGTGGCAAGGGCGCCAGAGAAAGTGCACAGTTAGCAATGGGCTGCACCGGCAACCATGTGTGTTCGCTGCCGGCTAAAATTACTGACAGTGGACCAGGGCGCTGTGCCGGAATTCTGGCGCGAGGCGTTTTTGTATTTAACAATATATAATGTCTATATAATATGTCTGTGGAAAATATTCTTGCGTATACAAACATATAATATGTGGACAAAAAACAATAGAGTTTTGCCAGAGGAAGCCTATAGATCACTATAACAAGAAAGAGGACCATACGTTGACAGTTTTAACCGCCTTTGTGTTGTTGGAGCCAGAAATCAGATAAATATATTGGTGTGAGAGACCCGGGTTCAATTCCCCACTGTGACCCATCTACCAATGTGTCCCTGAGCAAGACATTTAACCCCTAGTTGCTCCAGAGGCGTGCAACCTCTGACATTCTTTACACTTGTTAAAGCACTTTGTAACTTGTTTTTGAAAAGTGCTCTACAAATAAGGATTATTATTATTATTATTATTATGTATAGCAATTGTAACTCGCTTTGGATAAAAGCGTCAGCTAAATGAATAAATGTAAATAATGCACAACTTCATGAAGAAAAAGTACAAAATTAAGTTTTTTAGTGCTGAATTGGAATTTTGCCAACAGAATTAATACATTTATAATGAAGTACATCTTTTCTTTAATTTGACTTCTATAAAAGCAAAATACAACATTCTTCCACAATAAGGCAAAGTCTATAAATATGGTCAATGATGAATCTCCTGAAGTTTTGCCAAAATGTTCTGGTGTGTGAGCAATACCTCTTCACAATTGGTGGCTGCGTTTGGACTAAATCTTTTACTGGATTGGATCATCTGGACCTTTGCCAACGTAACAAGGCCATTTTTGTTGGAATGTAATCCACCGGTGGACTTCACAGATAATTGGTGTCAATTTTGATAATAGGCAGTGCTTGAAGTGGGGCACCGATACCAGTAAGTTACTTCGACATTTTACTCCTTGGCGTCCTGGGACTTTTCTTGCGTACCGGTGGGCTGTATGTGGCGCTCATGTGTTCCCATTGTCGCCTGTTTGCTAATGTCTGTCGGTGGAGACAGAGCAGGTCAATGCTCGGGTGCCTTTATTGCAGCCATGAGCATAAAGTAGCTGTCACAGTAACTTTTTGTGAATCAACCAATCACAGCCTGGATGGGGCGGGTCATTAAAAAAAAGTTGGTGCACTACAGCAAACTTTTTAAATGTTGAACTTGTTCTGCATGAATGATTACTGAGGAGTTAGTACATAGCATTAACTAATTAGAGACTAAGCACCATGTAGATAATTTTTCTTACATAACGATTTAATAAATGAAAACCCACAGAACAGCTGTCCAACTGGAATAAATATTATACTAGTGGTAAGCTTTATAGTATACTATTATCTGATATTATAATGAAATAATTTAGCCCTAGTACCAGCCGATACATACTCCCCCATGTGAATGGGGAGTACCAGTAGGGCTGGGCAATAAAACAATAATGATAATTATCAGGATATAATTTTCCTATGTAACAATATAACAAATGTTTAATAAGTGTTTGATTTAATTCATTTGAATCACGAACAAATCAGCTCTTAATTTATCTACTAAGATATTATTCTGACCATAAAAATAGTTATTAACTTTAAAGGAAGCATTCATTGCATTGTCTGTTTAAAGCGATCATATAAAAAAAGTAATCATTGCTGATACTGTATGCTAATAGATAAAGGAGTGATGATAATACAGTACATGCTTTGAATCCTTAGATTAAGGGTGGGAGTGGTAGTGGATTATGCAGATTATGATTATGCAGTGTTCTATGCAGACCGGATAGATCATAGAACACTCATTACAACCATAGGAGAAACTTGACTTGGACTTGAGACTTGACTTGCACAAAATGACTTGTGAGCATCTCTGCCATCACACACTTGGACTTCTATCTCATTCCAGACTTAATCCTTTGGCTCCACATACACTTGAGACAGAGCTTTTATGCCAGCTTTTCACTGAGAAATGACTTTTTCATTCAATATTCAGCTCACACAGCTCAGCAGCACAAGACAATAGAAGACTCCTTCATGCCCTTGTTGTACTGAGCATGTGGACTAATGTGTTAGAGTCACAGTTTAATACATTATATTGCTACAAGCCCTGTGCAGATGATATGACTAACCTTTAGGTTCATGTTTATACCGATGTTGTCCTTTAGCTCAAGCTAATAGCCCTCTTGTCAAGATAGAGGGACCTGGGCGCAGTTTTTCTGAATCAGTCGTGTTGCCACTCGCCCCTGTGCTGCCCCTGCCAAGTGTATGGGGAGACCTTTTCATTCACATTCAAGTTAGCAGCGTTTTGCTGTCTGGTAACTGTACCACGCAGAGTCTGTGGGGAAATCGTGATGCAATGGCGCCAGTGCATTTTTGATGAAAGTTATTCTGTTGAAGCAAGGAGCTCTCCTTGCGACCTAGTTAGAGCACCGCCCATTCTTCTCTATAGTTCTAAGCCAGACCATTTGCATATATGTAATCACCTTCTGCAATGGATCTCATGAAAGAGAGAGTGGTGGTTATAGGCAGGGCAGGAACAGAACAGACATTCAACCTGCCCTCTCTGGTGGGTGGACATTTTGATGTGTTAGTGCGCAGATTATCATTAGCATGGTCAGAAGAACATAGGCTTTGAAAGACTTACTAAAGTATTATTTTACATATAGTTTTATTGCACATCACCTGGCTCAAGTAATCCCTCTTATTGTTTATTTATCACATCTTTCATGTTGTACAGCATTATATTTGATCTGAGGGCAGAAAAACAAATATATTTCATTTTTTGCCGACCCCAAATGTTTTCTGTATTTCTATTGTTTGCCTACATGGCATTGGAATGCAATAGAAGTATGAATGATGTTTCCCTAGACTGACCAGCACAGTCATTAATCCTAATATTTAGACGGTAGCCGCCATCCACTCCCAGCCACGGTTTGACTACAAGTAATCATAGCCATACGCCGCTGTGCATTGTGCTGCAGGAAAACACTACAAGTGCAGAAGCTTAGTCCATCAATCTAGAGGCTAGAAATGTTTTCTCCAGCCCCATGTTGGATGATTTTACATGGCACCCTCCCCCTATCCAGAGGGAATATGTTTATGAACCCTTTCTCTCACTGTCCTGTCTCTTCCCAGTCCCCTCTCCCTCTTATGAGAAGAGGGGTCTGAGCGGACAGAGCATGTATAGCTTTCAGCCGCAGGGTCGTGATGGATGTCCACTCAGCTATATACGCCTTGCTCACCAGAGGCCAGCCATATTTCTCCTTCACTGCTGGTGTAGGCCTGCATCTGCATGAGGATGGTCAGGGATGCTGCTTTCTGTGAACTCAGCATAACCGAGGAGGAGTATTTGATTAGGTGTAATGGAATTACTGTAATCTGATTCCAAAAAAGACAATATCTGTAATCTGTTGCAGTTACTGTAAATATGCAGTAATCAGATCACAGATGCTTATGATGCTTCAGAGTTATTGCATTGCTCAGTACAACTGTGGTATTTTTTTATATATTGCAGAATTGTAGATTAAAATTAACCCTATGCAATTGAAGGTTTTTATATGAGTGTGATGTAAATCAACTATTCTAGCAACATTACTAGCCACAATTTCCTGCCGGTAATCAGCACTTAAGGTAAGTGGCTTTGAGTGTAATCCTCCTAACCCTCATAACTGCTGTTGTGGTGAATGTCAGGTTGGTTGTTGGTGAGGAGTATTAGCAACAGGATGGCCCAAGGGCCTTATTGGAGGCTACTGCTCGGTCATACAAGGAATAAACGCCGCAGGGTGCTCTGCATGGCAGCGCACTGCTGCTTTTGGGTCAGAGAAATGAGGAGAGAGGGAGAGGATCTGTCATTGATCCTGTGGCATTAGCCTTGGCTGCAGTCATAATGAAGCCAGTGCTGTGTGCTCTATGTGCAAGTGTGTGTGTGTGTGGGGGGGGGGGGCGTGGGTGTGCGTGTGTGTGCACATAACTGACAAATCCTGTAAATATCTGCATCTGGAGTGTTTATATCCCAGTGATTAATTATAACTCATGTGGACACAAATAAATCACTCAAAGTGTGTGTGCACATGCATGTGTTTGTGTACGTGCGTATTCCCAGATGGCCTTGTGTGAGCATATTTTTAGTGTGTGTGTGTGTGTGTATTTTATCTGTGCAGGTGTGTGTGTGTGTGTGCATACTGCATACTGTGTGTATCCCCAGATACCTTTGTGTGAAAATATTGCAGGGTGAACATATATGTATTGTCATCATGTGGGTATATATTTCCCTGAATTTGAGTGTTTGTGTGTGTGTGTGTGTGTGGGTGTGTGTGTGTGTGTGTGTGTGTGTATGTGTGTGTGTGTGTGTGTGTGTATGTGTGTGTACAGTGAAGCAGGAGATCCTGCTTGGCGACTCATCCATCATTTTCCCTCCTGGCCCGCGGTGCCCTCAGAGGAACGCTGCGCTGTCACGGTGACATTGGGCTCATTTTGGTCTAGAAAAATGGTGCATCTGCCCCCAGCATCACCAATACCACCACCACTACAACTCCCACCCTTAAGCCTACCAGACAGCTAAGGCGCCGCAGTAACAATCCCGCAGTCTCAGACTCTTTCCCCCGCGATCACCGTTAGGCGCCGCATGCACGGAGACAGATTGCTAATCAGAGCCAGCGCTCTACTGAAGGGCCCTCGTTTGTCGACGGTGGTTTAGTGAAGCTTCTTCAGGTGGGTTGTGACCTTCTCTGACCCTTCCTACCCCCACCTACTTCTGGATAACCTTGAAAGGGTGGAGGAGGGGAAGCAGATGGGGGACTAAAGGGGAGAGATGAGACCACTTTATGAGCGTCCCGTGGTCTCTCCCTCACTGATAAAGTACAGGGTGAGTCAGCATGAACAACTGCAGTATAGCGGGCCAGTCGATCTGTTTACGCTCGCCTCTAAAGAGACAATACCAACGCTGTGCCGCCAAGCCACTGCTGCTGCTGCTTCGTGACTCAGTGTGGTATATGTGCTTGCACGTGTCCTCCAACTATCTTCACAGGTTTGCCAGTGCAGGACAGCAATAGCACGCGTTGGACAAACTTTCAGCCACTGCTGAGAGCGATAGATGTCATGGTGAGGGGGACTTGCTGTACTATCTATCAGATAAGGGAGAGAAAAAGAAAGTGTGGAAAATAGTGAGTTGTATTATAGCGTGATTTTTGATGTGTATGGTTTGTAGTGCATGGCTACACCCATATTAAACAATGACATTCATTAAAATTCTTATACATTTAAAATGGGTGCTATTTAATACATACACACAAAAAGAGCGGGGGGGGGGGGGGGGGGGTACTTGAGAGGAAAACAGAAGCAGAGAGATACAAAATGAAGAGAGAGAGGCATGAGGGAAATAACAGAAGGAGACTAGGAGGGACAGAAAGAGGAATATGTGGAGGAAAAGGGGAGTTGAGGGATTGCAGTATGTGTGCCCCCCCCCCCCGCCATTCTCCTGTGCCTGCAGCTAAAACAGTTGCTAATCAGTCCTGCCACTTCACACACACGCACACACGCAGAAATACACACATAAACTGTGTACACACAAATCTACTGATACATCAGCAGAGGCACACACACAGCTTTTCCCTCAATAAGCCTCCTTTCATAGATAACCTCCCCAGCTGACAATAGCAACAATAGCATAAATCCTGATCCCAACAACAACAACAGCGATGGACAGCCATGTCCTTCACTGAACCCACGTCAGCATATTCTCTCTGTCTCTAAATAAAAATAAAGAAATATTTTTTTATTTAAAAAGGATCAGTTTCCAGAGCTGCAAGCATCCTGTTAGGACATGCCAGTTTGGTGGCCAATTGATCAACCTGTTCTGTCACTGGAGATCAATCGCCATTTGACCTCTTCTACTGAAGATCTCGTTTCCTCCATTTGCCAGTAGCAGCATGCCCCACGACCTCATATTCCCACCTGACCTTACTTTTCCCATAATTCAGGACGAAGGTCAACGGCTGTTATTAATTTGCATGACCTCGTTGACTTTAAGGTCTAATTTAGCCGCTGTGCAGTGGTGCACCTGTATTGTCTTTCATGTAGCCCTGAAAGTAACTTCCTTCCTGTGCAGGGGATCAATAGTGTAGCATGGGCCGTAAGAAATATTACGCCATTTCCCTCGCAATAATGACAGGAATCGTGGACAGTATATGTTAGCCAGCCTGGAATCAATAGCCCTAATGTAAATGTAAACTCATCCCTTCCTGTTTCAGTGACAGTATTATGGTTTGTTTATGTACATTTCTACACGCTAAAAGTAGATTTCTATATGAGAAAGCTACACCGAAGGCATTTCTCAGTGTAGGGTTACAACTATAACTCAGCTTTCTTTTGAATATCACAGTCGAGCATTATGATGCATTGCTCCATGGACTCTTATCACATCCTCTCACCATGAAGGAATGGTGAATAGCACATTTCAATCATTCTGTCACGGGAGAACTATAATCTTTTTCTTCTGCATGGCATATGTCCTTCCACTTCTAACTAATCCTTATTATGCCTCAGAAGCGAAGGTCATTGTCAAAGCCGAGGGGTGATTAAGTTAATCCACTTGTTTTCTGAATCCGATTTACCTCATTTTCCAAACTAGGGAACAATGTTCCAGCACAAAGACATCAAGATGATAGTGCGGCTCGCATTAAGGAGGAGAGCCCCTACACTGGAGAGGCTTCTATTATCTGTCTACATCATCTGCATCCCATTCTGCTTCCCACTTTTATCAGCAGATTTCTAATGACTGCATTCAAAGCTATCTCTGCCATATGGAGAGCGAGAGTGAAAGTGAGAGGTGAGCACACGAGTTAAAAGCGGCATGATCTCTCTTATTCATGAATCGATCTACATTGCTGCAGTATAAGCCACTAGCAAAGCACATCACAGTGCCCTGGTGAGCAGGAGCCCCATGCTGCGGCCGGCCAGCCTCAGTGAGTTACGCAGTGCAGTGGCATACAGTTGACTTCATTAGCAGGTCCCTCCCTTCAAGGGGAAGGCTTATTTACTACTGCACCAGGCACGGACAGATGCTCCACAGAAATTATACTATAGAGATTTGTGCAAGCACAAATAGGTGTGCATAAGTGGGTGAATGTATGTATGTGTGTTTAGATCCATTTAAATGATTTATTGATGAACAAAACGGAAAGATGTGCAAGGCTTGCACTTGCTGGATAGCAAAATTTCGAAAGCCAGATGAGGAAACAAGATAGAGAAAGAGGTGGGGGGCAAGGGGGGGCAGAATACGAGAGTGAAGAAGAGGGGATGGGTTAGTAGGGCATTTATAGCAATGCCGGAAGTGACATGGTTGAGGTGTGGTCTTGCTACTGAAACTTTGCTAAATAGCGCCACTTCAGGGACAAAACTGTTTGTATCCCTTACAGTCAGCAAATTAGTGTGTATTTGTGTGTGTTTTTAACTGTAACTCAGCATGCAAGCTCACAGGACAGTAAATGTCCATGCATGCTCATTTGCATATACACGCTAATGTGTTATGCATGTGTGTTCATCCGTATGTCAAGCTACTCTGCATTTATGAATAGGCTACTTTATTATAGATTTATTAGGAGCGGGGGCCTTTCAGTACAATAGCAAAACCGTTTTTTCATTGTCGGATATTCGTCTTCTGCATTATCATCTTGTGGCATGTTAGCCTAAATCAGTAGTAGTGTGAAAGGTGTGAGACAGTCCAACATTTTTTTCTAGCTACCTCCTAGATTATTTCTGCAACAGAGAGTCAGCAGTAGCCAATGAGAGAAAACCCCAGAAAAAAGAAAAGAGCAGGTTTTGAAGTTATGTTCATCTTTTTATTTTCCAGTAGTGTGAGATCTTAAATTTTCATGAGATCACGGGACTGCGTTACAGCACATTGCACCTCTCTGTGATTTTAGCCTTTACTTTATCTTGTGTTCCACAATGCAATTAGAAATGACCGAATATCAGTGAATGGTGGTTATAAAGTATGTGATATTTAACCCTTTCAAACTTTTCATGTTCAGGAATAGAGTCCTGTTTGGGCCAGAAATTTTGACCCAAATTTTTTATTGTTGAAATACCGAACTCAGGTATTAACTCACTGTCTGTTGTAGATTCCCTGCTTCTCTCACTTCTCTTCCTCTCACACAATCGTACATTATTCACATACTTATATAATTATTGAGCCAACTGTACATATTATGACAAAATCTTAACCTAGCTAGGGCTGCAACTAACGACTGTGTTCATAATAAATGAATCTGCAGATTTCTTTCTTAGATAATCATTTGGTCTATAAAATGTCAGAAAATAGGGAATAGAGAAGATCACGTTTTCCAAGAGCCATGTCAACATTTTAAATAGCTTGTTTTGTCCAAAAATAGCCCAAAACCCAATGATACTAATACTCTTTATAATATTATTAACTAGGGCTGACCCCAAATAGTCGAAGATTGGATGCTTCATGGGCAGAGCCTGATTCGACTGTCAATCTCACAGCTTCGCAGCGAAAAAAGGATCATGCCATTTTGGCAATATGGGGGTGCTCAACATCTGATTTTACATAGAACTACCAGTTTTCTCCCAATAAGTTAATATACTGCCTATTACAATATACATTTCAATGTTTAATGCTGTAAATACACATGTAAAAAGAATAAAACTTTAAATAAATGTTTTAAAAATTGTGTAAATAAATCCAAAATTGTAACCCTAACCCTGGGTCGTCAGTGAGCATGTGTAGGCGTAGTGTGTATGTGTATAGTGGCAGAAGAGGAACACTTGCTGAAGAGACAGAGCTCCAGCTTCACTGGTGTTGTGCCGGGTTGTCTGCACCTCGTGAGACTTTCAGATAATTTATCACCGTTGATGAACCACACAAAGAATATTTTATCGTTTTTAAATAGGCGGCTAATTGAAATAGACCCGCGAGGAACCGCGACGTGCATGCTGTTTTCGGCAGCCCGGAATGCACACAAAACTCTGCTCAAGACTGGTGAATGGCAGGAGAGAGAGAGAAAAGGTTCTTCAAAAAGCCTCAGTTTAGCTGGAAATTTACAGCGTGGATGAATAGAGGCCCCATCCACACTACTCCGTTTTAGTTTACACACAGAGAATTAAAACGATCTCCATACACACCAGCATTTTAGCTGTGTTTTAGAGTTGATCTCTGTCTACATTAAAACAACTGAAAACGCATAGTGAAGCAGATGGTCTCTTCCATAGTAACAGAAGATTTGGCAAAAGAATAAAGAAATGCAGACGAGGAATCAGACCAGATTTTTTTTTTGCATGCATCAATAACGAGATGGGACTGTTACTGAATGCAACACAGGAGTGTGCCGGCGGGAAACAGACTGGGAGTCGTCGCAAAGGAAACGGCGACATGCACAGTACAACTGTAGGCAGATAAGTGTTATTTGCACCGTACAGAATATTTTTATAAAAAGACTAACTCAAAAACTCTGTCAGTAGCGTCGTGTTTCTGCTTTGCACGACTTATGAGGCCCAATCAGAGAGCCGAGCGTGAGCGTCTGCATCATCGTTTCTAAAGTCCTCTTACGATTCTGATTCGACTATGTAAATCCTTAGTTGGGGACAGCCCTATTATTAACAGAGACCCATTAATTCCAACCATGAGCAAGAAGTTGGCAAGTGAACAAGCTGGAAGGTGTACATTTTTGGCATTTGCACGCTTAAAAAATGGTTACCAATTAATTTTCTGTTGATTTAGTACACTGACCTCTCACAAGTTAGCCACCCATCACACATGTGCAGACAAAAAGTTTAAAACTTTTGTCTGATAACACAAGCACAATCAACTAACAAATGGCTGTCGAATAAATCTGTCCTGTGTTACATAAGTGGAGAAATTGGCGACCGCAGAAAGTTCTGCATTACATGTTTTGGGCTTTATACCAACACAGTCAAAGAAATAGCTACAGCCAAGCAACGATTCTGAAAGATTCTGCTGCCGAATGGAAGCCTACATGTGTGATGGAGTGATTCGAGGACATCATTAAAAGATGCACAACACAATGGGCCCAAACTCTGCCTGAATTTGTCAAGCCTGTTGCAAGCTTGGGCTGGGTTGCAGATTTCTATGATATAGTCTATCACAGACAAGAGAGGCTTCGGAAAAAAAAGACAGAGAATGAAAAGGCAGAGCGAAAGCAAGAGGGATTGAATGTGGGGCAGACAAATAAACAGACAGCGAGTTCAAAGGAAAAACTGAGGCACAAGTGAAAAAGTGCAGATGTTTAAGAGTGTTTAGCAGATCCTGTTGTGAAGCGCTCAGTCAGTCATAATAAACAGGACTAATGCACAATTAAAAACACCTGGAGCCCTTTCCATTACTTATTAAGTCAAGCTCATAATCATCGGGGGGGGTCATCTCCACTGCAAACCTAATAGCAGTGTGTTAGTGTGTGTGTTATTCCTCTCCTCCCTGTCTGTCACTCCCACAGCTTTGCAAATGAAGGTGTGACCGAGCCAAAATAAGATATCTTCATAGCCAAGACAAACACCATAATAGGCATTTCAAATACAGACCCTACTATTTTTAAGTAACAGCTGTGCTGTGTTTTATATGATGCTGGTGTTTTTAGCTCTGGTTCCGCCGGATCTTCCCTTCCCCCAGAAGGATTTGAATCATAACATTCTCGTCCCTTCACGTAAATGTCTTACTCCTACGCTCAAAAATAATATACAGAAAACTTGATTGCTTTTAGGTGAGGAAATGCATAAGTGACACATTTGTTTAAAGAAAAAGCGGAGCATCTTGCCTGAGACGTGCTGTATTTTGCACTTTTTGACAATTTATGAGCCCTTAACTTGAGGTATTAGTAGTCTATTTCAAAGCAATAAAAGAATGAAGGTAATTCTTGCATGTGAAAATGGAAATCGGAAAAAGTCAGAGTTTAAAAATAATGTCTAATGAGGTTGGATTAAGTTTCTCCCTTTTGGGCCTGAGTATTGTACACCAGGTTGCAAGAGTTGTGTTTAACTTGGACTCATTGTGGGGCCAGAAGCTTAGCATGAAAGCTGCAAAACCTCACAAAATAAAATTCTTCTCTTGTTCTCCAGCTCATATCCAGGACCACATTTGTGTTGGCTATACAGTTTCTGGTTGTTTATGTATCTACCCTCTGGAGGTAAAGCAAACTGCAATCAGCAGAACTTTGAAGTATTCCACTTTTCCTTGTCACTTTTTTTCTCCTCTTCATCCCGCCACGCAGGGTTTCTGTGTGTCCACTTCATTTGGCAAAGCAAGTCTGCTAAACAAACCCTTTGAATTCTGGCTTACTTAGGCTCATTTTGACAAGAGTGCAGAGGGAATAATCAATCCTAAGATGTAGGAGTCACCAATCTAAATATTTTATCACCTCCAATTCTGGAAAATGGCTGAGTCTGAAGCGGGGAAGAGGGAGCTTCAGCTGAACTACAGTACTCCTCAAAAAATCTCACGACTGCATCCAACATGACTGAGACTGAAATTAATTATTACAGAGCATTTCATTAGGGAAAGAAAATATATATGCTAGGGGCAGCTTAATCGCAGCCCAGTTTCATGCTTTATTTTTTTCTGCATGACTGTTCGTGATGATGAAGCAATGCTGGTAGTTGCCAGTGTCGGAGCAGATCCTTATCACCTTAGTTCTCATGACTTTTGCCAGATGTAGCTCTTGGTGGCAATTTCTGGGCTATAGCACAGTGAAGTGAACACTGTGAACACTGATGAAAGAAGGCCTTAATGGTTTAAAGTGTAAAACCTTGTCTCCCCATACATCCTTATGGGCTATTATGGTTTATGTTAATTAGCTTGTTTAACAGCCTAGCTGACCTCTTTTGGTCTGTCTAATATGTTCTTTCAAGAATCCTGCTGCTGATAAATGATCGCAGGTACTTTAATCAGGGATGCGTATCAGTTTGGGGTTTTAAAGTGTGCCATTAGCTGATATACTAGACCCTTAAGATTTTTGCCCTTTTGGTGGGGTTATGATGGCATTTATTAACCCTTTCCCTTCGTGTAAGCTAAAGTGCAGCTGTCTGGGACCCTGGCTATCCACCTACATCAGTGTCTACTTTGAGACTGTGCCTGTCCCTACAAATTATCTCTTGCCTCACCCTGGGAGCTAGAGCGCAATGATCCATTTGAACAAGAATGACACCTCCCCCATTACTCTCAGATTCAGCTTGGCACCCTCACACTGCCATGCTGGTCATAGACAGGTCAGAGTGGAACTCGTTTGTGTGGAAGAAGGGGTGTTAAAGCGCATTAATCTACCCTAAATGGATAAATCTGGTAAATTTGAACAGCTACACGGCATCCCAATCAGTCAAGATTTGCAAAAGCTCCATTTACAAAGGCCATTGCATCACCGGCATGTCTTGGAAAATTAGCAAGCCGTACAAATAGACGACAGCAAAGCCTTAGACTCAGGCATGACTGATTATAGGATGATTTAGTGAGTGAAAAGCGGTTTGACTCACCGAGAGAGCCACTGAAGAGAAGTCTCAGAGTGTAACAGAGTGTGGTTTATGCTGTTTCATCCTTGCCTATCTCTGAGGAAAAGGAAGGAGACGGGGAGTCTGTACTCAAGGTGTGTGCCATTACTTATTGAGAGGACAGGCAGAGAGCAGAGGAACTCTGGTCAATAAAACGCAGTTTCCTACAATAACTCGTCCTTCCTTTGTTTCCTCTCTCCGTGTCTGTCTGTTGTTCTTAAACCAGCATCTTTAAATTCTCTGCCAAAAAAAAGGATAATTGTTTGATTGCAGAAATGTAATTTTTGCGACCAAACAAACCTGAAAACAGCACAGATAAAGTAGGGAAGAAGCCACATACACTCCTAGATCAAGCTTTGCATATTTGAGAGTTAGTTTTCTGTTCTCTGGGTGCTACTGATTTTGACTCCTCGGCTCCACTTCATCTGCATAGCTGCTACTTTACTAATCACAATAATGCTGCTAACAACCCAGCAAAAGGACGAGGAAATGAGAATATCTTTATGATTGCAAGTGTAAATCCTCTGGCATGCAATCAACATGTTTTTATTTATTTATTTTTTACTAGAGCTGTTCAGTGTTAATCACTTCCTCTTGGTATAACTGTACTTTATTCTGCTTTGTGTAGTTATGTGTTGAATTAGCAATTCAGATGAAGTGCAACTCTAACACTGCATATTAGAATTCAGCTCAGCATATTAAATTGCTAATTAAAACAATAAAATAAATCATTATTCTTTAAGAAGCTGATTTTATACGTAAAGTCTTTCATACTGAATCCATTTTGTAAGAGAAGAAAAGTTTAGGATGTCACTCAACTGGTATGTTAACATGGAAGGAAGAAGAAGCCCCTGAGTGTGTAATCTCAGACAAGCTTGCGAAAGCCTGGTTGTGAGAGGCCAGGGGGCTGGAGGAATTTGGTCTCTCAGTCACTGATGGGCTGGGATGGGTTGGGTGCCTGATGTTTGTGGACATGCAAGGAATATGGCAAGGCTGGCCCTTGCAGCATGCTGCAAGATGTGAAAAAGCTTGCCACAGTGAAGGCGACTCTCTTCTTGGTACAGTGTGCTTGTGTGCAACCTAGTCTTAGTCCCTGCCCTCTTTTCTCCCCAGCTTCAGCCCCAACCCCAACCCCAATCCAAGACATCAAACATTCCCATGATGTCATCATTATGTTTGTTTTCTCCTGCTATTTCTTTCCCCTTTCTTTTCACTTTTCTAATGATATGCTTTAATTGAGAACGGCAAAGCATCATTGTCTCTTTCACCCAAGGAATGATGCTATCATATTACAGGGGGATGATGTTTTAACATGCCCTTGTAAAATAAACAACCCTATCTGGATTCAGAGAATGGAAAACGGGAAGCTAATCAAGGCAATTAGCAATCACTGTCTTGACTGCAGCTCTTCTTGCTTCTTGCTGTACTGGCATCCGGTGGATATTTGCAATCATCTCAGCAGAGGTTCCTACATCATCCTGATTGTCACTTCCTCTTCCTCAAAGTGCAGAATCAACTACATTACAGTTGTGTTAGGTTTCACCAATAGTAGTTTGACTGCCAGCAATTGATCCAATGAAGAAGATAGATTAAATGAAGGTCTACGTCCACTGCCCACATGATTTAATCCATCATCTTGCAAATATGTCTGGTCTGAAGGTTGCTAGTTCCTCTTGGACCCGTGGATATTTCTTCCTGGGTTTATGGTGCACCATTTTGCTATTTTGTCACTATCATGCCTAAGGGGTCAACCTAAGGGCGTGATCGCTGACCTTCCAGGTCTATACAGCCGTGCTTCGACCACCCCATCGCAGACTGAAGGATGGCCTGTTAGCATCACAGGGAGCACCCATGCGTCCATGAAACTGATTAAAACACTGGTTGATGGGCGTTGTTTACTGCATGGCCCTTGTATGTGTGTTGAGTGTTCTGTTTATGTGTGCATGCCTCTCAAGGACTCTGGCCCCAGCACGCTCCTGGCCTCATAATCCCCTTCCCCCATCCCCCAGCGGTGCAATGTATCATGTGAGGGAATGAGAAAGAGGAAGGAGGGCCAAGATGGCTGTCATTTCTTTTTGTTGGATGTGTCACCTCTTTAGCCTTGGCGAATAGCTGGTTGACGGTTGAAGGCTGCTGACATACGCTCAGACCATGATACGCCAGAATGTGCAGCATGTTTGCGTGCGTGTGTGTTTTTCTGGGTGTGCATGATGGTTTTGCGTGGCCTATTAGAACATACTGTATGTGTATGTACGTGCATACATGTGCGTTTGTGTGTGTGCGCACCTTAGATGACAGCGTGTCACTGATAGTGGCCCCACTGTGAAACGAAGGTCACAGTACACTCTGGGTTTCATCTGGCCCTCTCATAGGAGTACCGCTGTAGCTGTCAGCTAATGAGACACTGAAAGGGAACAAGGGAAACAGAGGATAGATAAAAGAGCTGAGAGAGGGAAAGAGAGACGGGGAGATGGTGTGTTAATGAGAGAGTAGAGAGGAGAAAGGGGGGGGTTAGGTAAAGAGGAACAGAAATCAAAAGAGAGAAGAAAACTAGAGAGACAAAAATATGTCAGAAGGTGGACAAAACAAAATGTGCAAGAAACAAGAATGAGCACAGAAAGGGAAAAACAAGAAGGCAAAAAAACGGGGACGGCAGTGATAGGCAAAGTTGAGCTCATGAGAAAACAGTAGACGACGGGGACAAGGAAGTGGGGAAAGGCTTGAAGAAAATTAAAATCAAAACTCCATTTTCAAGCAAGCCATAAAACGTAGCTTCACAGAGCAGCAGAGAGATGTTGCAGGAACAGTATGGGAGTGGCCTCCTGCAGTCTTCCACAATTTCTTACTGAGAGCATCATGCCCTGTCTCCTTTGCAACCCCTCTGTCTCCCTGTTTTTCTGTTTGTAACTCACTGTCTCTCTGTTTTACGCTCTTTTTGACTTCTTTTTCCCCCCCCACCCCTCATTCCTTTAGAGAGAGCTCCCAGACAGTGCCTAGAGGCCACCATACTCAAGAATGATGGATTGGGTCGAGGGTGCATGGAAGCGGTGGGGGTTGCGGAGCACTGCAGTGTAGCATGACTGATGGGAACATGCATTATTTTCCTGGAGGGCTTGGCCAGCGAGGTCCAGAATGTAGTATATCGCAGGCGCACACTAAAAGGGCCTGCAGCACGGAGAAAGGGGGACTTTTTAAATTGGTCATTGTGTAACCCTGAATCATGACCTGCTATTCCTATTAGCGTGCATTAGCTCATGGCAGCGACAGAGGGGGGTATTGGCAGATGTTCAAGCCGCATTACAACACTGGCTCCTTGATGGTTTGCCGAACAGCCCTTGTTGTCCTGCACAGACTTCAGAGCAGTTAGCGTGTCTGTAAAAGGCAGTTTGGCTAAGACACTATTCAGTGACTCACCACCACTGTTGGACGTCACCCCACACCCACTCGCCTCACTGTCATACATCATACATATGAATTACTTTGGCCACCACCTACCCTACACTCTCCCTGTTTTGTTTTTCCTTCTCCAGGGTGAGTCATTTACAAAATGGCCATAAACATCCACCCAGCTGCTCCTGCAATGATTTTAAGTCAGGTCATAATGTTTTAACTTAAAATCAATATTCTGGACCGTGAATTTCCTGAGAAAAAAAAAAAAACATCTGTAAATGCCCCCTTATTTTACACTGTGCCTGTCGTGCTGTGCATATGTACTGTAGCCTGGGCCCGAGTCATTCATTTATAATGAGTCGGTTATGACTCCCCTGAGTCATGCTGGAGACTAGAGTCTTACTGTTCAGTCAACCAGAACCTCCTGTTGGAACAGGAAGGCAGGGATGTGCCACCATACAGTGTTTATAACACAAGAGTGGAGAAATGCTGCTGTGGTATTAGCATCTAGTGCATATTGGGGCTGAAAATTAGTTCTTTTTACCACACAACATTTGGTTATGATTGTACATTTATCATCGCTTTAGCTGTGGTGTGTTCCAAGTGTTTTTGGAACTGACCCATTTGAGTGAATTTCATGAAGCCTGGATCTGAAAACCCACAAACAAAAGTTCTTTCTTCATAGTATGAAGCTCTTTAGTGTGAGAGGTGTGCACATGACAGTATTTCCTTAGTTCACTTGCATATAGATGATTGATTCATACTCCTCCTAAAAGCTTTTAGTTTCTTATCATTGCATTCTGTTTTATAGCATCTTAGCTTTATGTCCTGTATTAAGGTATAAATTCATAATGAATATTAGGTACTTAAAGAAGCTTACAAGTCTCTTGTCCTGCACTTCAACAGGTAATAAGCAGAATTTCTTTCATGGCTTTTAGTACACGCCTGGAATTTTACTGTCAAATTTATGCTGCTTAAATCACATGCTTTTCCTCCAGTCATGCACTCATATGTATTTCCTTCAAGCTTTTAAAAAGATCTCTAAGGAGACCATATGTTGAAACAAAAAATCAGACCTTTAACAATCCTTTAATAGTAGCCTTTCCAGTGAGTTCAGGATTGAAAGATCATAACTTTGCCTTTGGGCTTTATAACCATCATTTTGTATTTGAAGAAATAAAAAATGGTACTTCATAAGGAGAATTTAGTTGGCAATACTTCACCAAGTCAAGCAATTTCAAAGCGCACTTCCCACTTTGAAAACAAGGTTCCATATAACAACATCATATGGGAAAAAAACTCTAAGAGTTGAGATTTGTAATGTTATCCAACTGTGGTAGACCAAAAACCTGGCCAAGTGGGGTGGCAATTATCCAAACAGGAAATAGTCATAATAATAGTCACAGTAATAGTCATAATAATCACAGTGGTAATAGCCTAGATACAATCTAGTCAAATACCCTGTCCTCTGCATGGTCCACACTGGAAAAAGGCCAGCACGCATGTACCAGTAGTATCAGACTGAACAGCATTCATGCCCAATTAAAACAAAAAAATGTCAATGTTTCCATAAAGGTTTTTTAATTCATCAGGTTTCATTAAATGTGCATTTGGTCTTGATATGACACACATGTGAGTAGCCGTGCTAGGAACATAATTCGCTCGGGGGAGGCGTTTATCACGTGGCAGTTGCCACACTTTGTTGTAGCTTCTCATTAGTCTCAGCAGACAGATCAGGGATGTGTCATTATACTGTATTTGGCTTCAGCTACCCTAAGGATTCAGTTTTTGTTGCCTGCTATTAAATAAGCTGGAATTGCTATAGCTAGTGTTGAAGTTGTGACTCTTTCCGTAGCAAAAAACCTGTACCTATATTTAGAATTTTAAGAAACCAGTTGTCAAATGTACATGTAACATGACCCTCTTCTCTCTCTCTCAGCTTGAATCATGCTGTATCATCTTGTGAGCTAGACCCTCTTGTGTGATCTCTTCCTCAAAGTACCTTTATTTGATACCTTCTGAAATGTGCTCTTTTACTTCTTTACCAACCAGCAACACCAGATCAGTTTTGTGGACAACATAAGTCTCCATCTGCTTAAAAGCTATAATTAAATTGGATTAGCTTAAGCTAGTGCCTTTCTTTGCCATTTTCCTGCTCAGGTATGCTGTGTCAAGTTCTTTGTGACTAACATCATTGATCTGTTATTTTTTGAATCATTTTTAATCTATTTGAATCTTTGTTGGTGTTTTGATATAGCTTGGAAGCTTTTGGCAAGTTGTTTGATCTAGGTTCAGTATTTATTCTGACTCTTACAATGTGTCAGGCTGTCTAGTTTCACTACTGTTCATCCCTGCGCTATTGCCATTTTCGGTAAAATACTATTGCATTATTTTGTGCTTCATCCAATTAGTTCTGAACGCAAAAGAAGTGTCGAGCCATTTTATGTTACTTGTCAGGAGACGGTACTCGTATGTAAAAGGATGACTCCGTATTTATAATATAATGAAGACAGGATTTAGTGTATATTAACTTTAGCTGTTGAGAAGTTGAACGCACATACTATTCTACACACTGCTGTCACAATCCAGCCATCTCCACACAGCTTGGATCTTTTGAGAGTCTCTTAGGTGTTTTGGAGTCTGGGAAGAGAGGCTTTGTGAGGGGAAGAGGCCGGTGCCAAACAACTAAAACCTAAACACTGTGAGAGCACAATTCATCCCCCCTGTCTCCTGCCATGTGTTCCTCGTTTCTTTCATCTCTCCCTCAGTCAGTCTCTGCTCCCTCTGTCGTGTTTTCCCTCCTTTCTGTGTCCCTTTCTCACCCTCTTCACCACACCGCTTCCTCCATCCATTTTCAATCCAGTTCTGCTCTTAATCTGCGTTTCTCCATCTTTCTCTCCATGTCCCTCCCTCCGTCCTCCTCACTCTTGCTGTGAACTAGTTGGGCGGCAGAGAACACAGAGCCTGAGGACAGAATGTCAGGAAGTCAGCTCCCATGAAAGGCAATGGGTCGCCAACATGCCTGTATAAGGCCAGATGACTGGCTGGTGTCGTGTGCGTTACTGTGAGCATTTGTGTTTATCTGTGGGTGTTTGAGTAAATTTACGTAGCGCTGTGAGTTTTCATGCGTGCACAAGAGTGTTGGCTTTGACTGTGTATGTGTACGCGCATGCACTCTCTTGAGTATATGTCGTGTCAGCGTGTGTGCATGTGTGAGTATTTTTGTGTGACTGCAGCCCAGCAGCAGGCTGACGTGTGCCGTGCAGCCACAGGGACCGAAGGGGTTCTGCTCTCTCTCAGCTAATCCAAACAAAGCTCAGGCTGAGCCAGAATGAGGAATGTTTGCACTGTTGGTCATAGACGCAAAGGGTCAACCCTGTGTGTGTGTGTGTGTGTGTGTGTGTGTGTGTGTGTGTGTGTGTGTGTGTGTGGTTGTGTTTGTGTGTCACAGAAAGTCATTTTTTGCAAGTCCAAGTCAAATCATAAGTCTTTTTGCTAGAGTATAAGTCAAGTTTCTCCTATGGTTGTAATTAGCATTTTTTCATCTGCTGCATGCAATCTATTCTGCTTAGAACACTGCATAGCTATGTCTAAGGAATTCAAAGCATGTGCTGCATAATCATTACTCCTTTTTCTAGTAGCATACAGTATCAGCATTGACTATTTGTTTGGTATGTGATCACAACAGCCAATTCTGATGCAATATGAAAAAAACAGACAATGAAAGCTTTCCATCCATCCATCCATCCATCGTCAACCGCTTATCTTGCCTACAGGGTCGCGGGGGGCTGGAGCCAATCCCAGCTGACATCGGGCGAAAGGCAGGGTACACCCTGGACAGTTCGCTAGTCCATTGCAGGGCATGAAAACTTTCCTTTAATTGATAACTTTATTTTGCCTTGTAACATGCACATACAGCTACAGTATAGACCAAGTATTGGCTAAAAATGGATAGGCCTATAGACTAATATTAATCATGGTAACAGGAAAATTTTGCTAACATTATTAGGTATATATGGCATCTCATGCCACGAGATGTCATGATATTAAAACGTCACAATATTTCTCGTCGAGCAGTATGACAGAGTGTGAGGAGGAAATTAGCATAGAAGATGCCCCCACCACTTTTAAACACAAAGACACAAACGATATGGAAGAAACATTTCAAAATGCAACTGCATTGTTATGCATTTTGTGACTTTCAGTCCAGTTAAAGATTATTTTCCCAGTCATTTATTTCGTCATTGAAGATTTCTTAAAAATAGCGTTTAAATATCATCTTGTCTCGTTCTCGTGAACCCAATATGCTGTATCATCAAAAAGTGTATCATCACACCCCTAATTATGCCTAATAATAAGGAAAGGAATGATGACAGACCAGCTTTGTGTTTTGGCCTTGCATTTTACTGTATCTGTGAGTGTTCATGCACTCGTGTATGTGAGTGCGGTTGTCTGCATTCAGCTCAGTATTCTCAAATAGTACTTGAGTCGAAGCACTGTGTTCACTTGCTGAAGCTTTTTCGTGGGCAGGCTATTCTTATCCCCAGACTTACCTGATTACCATGTATAGTCACTGAGAGATGATAAATTCCCCCTTGCTGAAACACGTGAGTTAAAGGGGGAAAACACATGTTAACACACCACACACACAAGGGCGCATACACTATTGCAACACTTTTATTTATTTCTATACCTGCTGGATTTTTCTCCATGTGTTTAACCGTCTTCTCCATGTGTTTGTCTGAATCTAAGTGCTTCCTCTGAGACACTAAGTTCTATATACAAAAACAACTCATTTGATTTCCTGAAACTGGAAACCTCATATACTTGGGGGTTTTTCCATTCCAGTAACATTTGCACAACACATTCCCATCTGGCTCTTTCTTCAGATTCCTGTTGTATTTCAAAACTCTAACCACTGACAGTGGATCTTGGGGTGACTAGTGAAATACAGTCAAGGTTTGGAAACTTGAATGTTTGCCTGAGCCAGAGGAATCATTAGCTGCTTGTCATCAACAGGGCTATTGCATGTCATGGGTTTTCCATTGAGCTAAGGGGCCACAATGAGCACACATGAGGTTTACATTCACAGCCAACTTGCTCTGAAGATGGCAGAAACTGTCACAGCACACTGATACCTTTTTCTTGAACTTTATCACGGTGATAAATAAAATAGGGATTTTAATGTATATACCACCAACCAAATGAACAATTCAGTTGAAGAAATCTGACCCACGGCCCAAACCTCTCCCTTCTGCAAAAGTCTGGAATGGGCACAAGCTTGAATCATGATGTGTGAACACTCGAAGCCACTTGCCTGTGAAGAATTGCCCTGTGTGTGAGCAAACAAAAGGAACGCAGTGCTCACTTTACTGCAGTGTGCCTGAAGCTTCGCTGCGGTGGTCAAGAGGCTATTGTGAGGCCACTAGTCTGGCACACTTGAAGACGACCATCACACAAAACAAATATCTCTTTCGGATACAGTTCATAATTTGGATGTTTTTTTGTAATCATTATATGGATTAATTCAGTCTTGGTCGAACCATTGTGAACATGATGGATGTGATGGACACTGTAGGTCTCATACTGTGCGCGTGTGTGTCAGTGTGAGAAAGAGAGAGAGAGACAGCAAGAGAGTAAATGTGTATATGTGTGTGTCTGATTAGTCTCCATGTGTCCCCGGAGCCCATCGGCCATGGACTTTAGAGCAGCTGTGACTGGTTTGACCTCTGATCTCTGAATATGTTACTCCCAGGGTAAATCCCAGGGTACTGCATTTGCTTCTACAGACTAATATTTATTTTCTTTGCCATATTACGGATGGGTTAGTTGTATACAGTATGGTCAATTTTGTACTATGCATTATTACTTGTATTGCACTGCACAAGTGCTATGAGACTATTAATATAAAACATTGCAGTGCATCAGTGGCCCTGCAGAAGGCTTTTATGTGTGGTGATAATAATGGGAACAAATTCTTTTTTTTTACTTTTTCCTTCTGTGCCCTTTCTTCTACACTTCATTGTGTAGGATTCCTGGCAGCAGTGAAACAATGCAGCAGTGGAGCAGTGCATTTACAATGTGGATCGGACCATTTGCAATGGCACATGTTCAAACACTATTTGGTGCAGGGTCTGGTGCATTGTACCATAGCTTGGTACCGAAACTGGAACTAGTTAGAATACAGTGATGTGTATAATATGTGAACCCGCTCCCATCCATCTGTAGCTCCCGGGCACAAGTAACAAAGCCATTTCACAAGAAGGCCAATTAAAAGCCAGTGACATTCAGGTGTGGGAGACAGAGTGACATTAAAACTAATTCTTGCTAAAACCCAGTGACATTACAGCAACAGTCGGGAGCGCTGATCATCTTTAATCTACAGCGTTCTTTAGCGAAGAATGAAGTACTGTGTAGGGGAATTGCCAGTAGGAACTGTAAAGCAGCCCTTCAAATGTCATTAGGCATTTTTCTCTGGGCTTTTAGCAGTTGAGATGATCTACATATACTGTACAGGGTACCTCGGGGATTGAAGGGAAGGGACAAGGCCTCCTTCTAGTTGTGATCAGAATCTAAATCACCTTACTGAGGACATTAACACTTTCTGCATACAAAATGTTGACATGCACATGGATATGTTACTTATACATGCTGCATAGAGGAATTGTTACTGTAGTGAAGAGAGTACATTAGCTATTTAGGATGGATCTGCTAAGAGAGAAGGGGGGTCCCCCCACAGTTTCTCCTGTCATGTCCTCGCTCTCGTGCTCATGCAGATATTATTCCCACTCCTCCTGCCTTTGCATTAGTGTGGGGCTGGAGCAAGGCTGTAATAAAGGACATCTCAGGGACGAAGGACATTAGGGCTTGAAGGTCGTACCATTGTGTCGGTAGCACATTGCTTAGGGCAGCATTACTCTCTCACTCAAGTGTGCATGTACGCATGTGTGAAGGAATCTGCTAGGCATGCATAATCTAAGTAGTGTGTATGCGAGTGCATGTAACGTGTCTGTGTATGTTCTTGCACAAATTAATTAGGTATGGAATGCTCTATCTAGTGAGTATATGGGAAGAGAAGAGGACATTCTGGCTATACGCTGGATGTGTGTGTGCTCCCAAAGACCTCGCTCTAGGCTGAACTCTTCTGCTCATTAAACCATACAGGAGTAGTCTTCTTTCCCATCACTCCCACACAGAGAGCCTTAATCAGCATACGGTGCAGCCTTGGTTGCACTGCTTACACACTGAAGGAACATCTGCATTAGTAAGTCCAGCAGATCTCACTGTCACTCTAATACACATTTCATATGCTTATGCAGACACGCACTATGTATGGCACAAATGTTTGTACACACATGTACACGCATAGACTAGATGGATCAAAATCCTCTGTCTCCCAGACTGACCTCCTCTTCTATCCCCCTATTAGCCCCTCTTCTCATGCAGAGCCACAAGTGTCACATCGCATCATTGGGAAGCACCACTAATAGAAATATTAATATGGGGAAGATGAGATATAAAAGCTTTCTTCAGTCCCTTTCTCTCTTTTTCCCCTCAGGAAACAGATTAGTACCTAATCCACCAGGGATAAGGAGAGATAAAGTGTTCCTGATTGGCTACATTGGGATAAATAAACACATGTCTGCTGCAAATGGATCTATGCTGCAGAAGGCGTTTTTTTATCAAGTCATTTCGTCTCATGTTCAGTCTTAAAATCGCCCTTTCTTTTTCAGATAATTGAATTTTGGGATAACTCCACTTCCAATGCAGTTTCACTCGGTTCTGGAGTTTCCTCTATACATCTTAAGATTAAAGTGCAATAAGATGGACCAGTCGCCAAGCTTTAAGATAACTAGTTTCTTGAAACAAATGTACTTGTACAGGGTACAAAATAAATTCCCTCATTCTGTGCACCATTAAATTACTTTTAACATTGATCTTGAACTCTTTATTTGAGTATCTGTTAAGCGGCTCAAGTCAGTGTTGCAGTTAACACTGGACTTCAGCAGCTTTGGTCGTCCTTTGATATTTCTCTTGGTATAAGATGCTTTTCTGTATCCTCTGTTTTAACAAGGCAAAATCATCAAATTGATCTCAGCTGGGGTGCTTGTATCCAAACCCGGATACCTTTTCAGATGATATTAGTGGTAAGGAATGGTACTGGGCCAGCATGTGGCATGTAGGAGCAAATCTGAGATGTCTGAACAGTTTCTTCCTCTGGACTCAGGAGAGAACATTGTCATCGTCCAGTCAGTGGTCCAGCCATGCATGGCACAGGCATTATGTACTCTTGGCTGAGCAGGCACCATGCAGTTGCAAAAAGTGCACTTTTCCACCAATGAATATGTGTGTGAGCTCTATATGAGGTCTGATGTACAGCAAGGCTGAGAGATAAGAGAGATGTAAGATAGATGATGATGATGGGAGGTGGGGCAGTTGAGCTGGTGGTGGTAGCAACCACTCCCACCAGATTCCCAGCCTCCTCTGGAGCAGACACACAGGGATGGAAAGCAGGTTTTGAGACCCATTCACAGCATTTCCCAGAAGAGAGGGGGATGCTGTGTGGCACATTTCTTCTGGAACAGGGCATCACATACAGTGGGGCAGTCGTCTTTTTTTAACACTAATCCTCAAAGGCTCCCAGGTTAGCCAGCAGGATTTGCACTTTTCAGTTTATTTAATCATGCATGAAGGTTCTATGCTAATCTTGGATATTGTCAACTAAGATTTGATGTCCACACACTGCTTCTTTTAGCTCCACCATAACAATTTATCTCAGGGACAACCTGGTAAAACATT
The DNA here is from genome assembly GCF_021292245.1 of Micropterus dolomieu. Lineage (NCBI taxonomy): Eukaryota > Metazoa > Chordata > Actinopteri > Centrarchiformes > Centrarchidae > Micropterus > Micropterus dolomieu. The sequence goes on from NC_060166.1 coordinate 14,772,299, forward strand.
TGAGCCATTCCACCATAATAGATAAGTGCTTATCTCAACAGTCTTTTCTCTGGAAGCTCTTGAGAGCGTAAAAATTAAAATCTGTTGCCCAAGGTGACAAAAAAGTCAGACTGACTGAAAAACACATCAGACTGTTTGTAAGTTAACTGGTGTGGCCAGACAGACAGATTTGTAATTTCCACCTGGCCTCCTGAATCACTCCTCAATATAATAATAGCTATGCCAGCACACCCATGGATGATTGAGGTTGCTGTTACACTTCCCCTGACATAGACATACATGAAACAGATTGTTGTCAGTGTCAGCATGCTAAAAAATGCAACACATGGACACATAAACACACAACTAGTTGAAAAAAAACAAATTTTGGGCTAATGGGTTTAATTTTTTTAGGCTGAAATCGAATTTGTAAGCACAAGAAAGACGGAAGCAGATGCAGAGATTAGTTTGAATACCACCTGAGGTTCATTTTTTTTATCTATGTGGTATGTTGATAAAAACGGTAGAGAAAGTGTAGGATGAAAGAATTGTTTCCCCAAGTGAGCAGAATGCTCTCACTGGCTCATAAACCTTTCACTGGTCAGAGGCTGTTTTTAACCTTTGTGTGGGATCCAAAATGCCAAACAGCCAAACGTCTTTCATTAATCTCAAGACAAAAGTTCCTTGCATCAGCACAACCTGCAGAGTGCCGGCAAAGTGAGAATCATATCTCAAACTTTTAGAGAAAAAATGTACCACCAGGCTGCTCCCACCTCTGTTACAGCACACTGCTGCCTACACTGTTTCCCTCCTGCACCTTGTTCTTTTTTTAATTAGGAAGGAAATACTGCTCAAGGGCTGATGCATAAGGGACAAAGCACTTAGCATGTCTGGACCTAAGATTCTACATTCTGGTTCCTAAAATAAATCCATTTATTGCTCCCTCCTGGGTATGCTTTCTCATGCCTAAAAGGAGCTCGATGTTGATTATAGCTTTAGCTGCCACACTCTCTAGGCTACCGAATCTTAAGCTGTGTGGCCAAATTTAAATGAAAGAACTGTGGGACATGAATTTGCATATTACACACATGGAGAAAAAAGAGGGAGCTCAAAGGTAGAGCCTGTGATGAAGTGACTGTATGAAGCAAAAATGAATGACCACCCCCCCCCCACACACACACACACACACACAGTCCCATCCCCAAATCCTGACACACTTATCTGTTAAATTGCCACTTTACCAACTCAATGACATATCCTCAGATACACCTCATACACATTCATCCTAATGTTTAATTCACTTGAAAGTTGAGCACAGGGCATGTTTTCCTTTCTCTCCGCTCCCTGTTTCCCTGTGGCGATGTCACAGGGGATTAAGTCACGGAGGCTAAGGGACTTGCTTATGATTCATCTGGAGGGAGGCTGGAGCCGGAAGTAGTACTCACCAGGCGGGCAGTTAGGAGGCTACTTCCCCAGCTCCCTCGCTTCCCTATTTGCTAACAGTGTCTAATGGCCCTCATAGAGATGACATAGAGGGGAGAATCACACATTTCAGGATGACATAAATCTTTGAAGTAAATCCTGCATCTGGTGTTTGATATTAAAATTGTATGAGATAGGCTATTTTAGATGTTTTTTTAAGATTACTAATAAAACAATAACCTGATGGAGTTAATTAACTGCTGTAATAGTCTGCATTTATATTGTGGCAAGGCTTGCTTTTAATAAGGCATCCCACAGTAGGTAAACCACAAACAGTGTTAAAGGTTAGTTTGAAGCACATGTTCAACCACAAAACAAGCAAATCTCATGCCAGGTTTTTCTATTGTTCCACTATTACTAGTCTTCTTTGTTTGCAATAAAAAGTGGTTTGATATTAGTGACAAATTAACATAGAACCACCTTATTCAACATCACTGGGCTGGTGTCAAGAGAACTAACATAGTAGCAATGTTCAGTGGGACTTACTATCTTCTTTTAATTGCTCTTTTAATTAACTTGTGTCTAGCCTTGGTCTTGTTAGAGCATGCCCGAGCAAGCCATTTAGCAAAAGTAATGAGATTAACCTCTCGTTGACCAGGCAAATGTAGATTAAACATTATGGCCAAATGAAATGGGCTGGGCTTTATTTACTCATGTGTAGAGGCAGGCGGCAGGCAGGCGAGCCACAACTCTCTCAGTGGTAACATAGCTAAAATGTCAAGGGGATAGAGGGGAGTGTGTTTGGCATCAAGTGGTGAGTGTGGCCGACCAGCTGCATGGGAAGGAAAGAGAGAGCCGCCAGCGCTGGAAAATAGTACGAAATTCTCCCACTCTGCTTCGCTATCTCAGGAGCGGCGACTGCAGACAGTCGATGAAAACAGGCCGCTAATCAGTCAGTCACACTCACACATGTGTTAAGCTCCACACACAGACAAACACCTACAGCACCAAGACTCCCTCTCTTGTTTCTTTCTCTTGCTGTCTCGCTGTACACATTTACTCAGAAAATAATGCAAATGACACCCTCTTCCTCCATCTACCCACACACATGCATACAATAACATGACCGACAGCATAAAGACATGCTCATTGGGTGAGCACACTAACGGGTCAAGGCAGGAGGAAAAAAATACATGGCGTGTTTAGCTGGGTTTATTTTTTCTTTTCTAGTGAATTCTTGTCCAATAGTTTGCAACATTGCTCAACAATGACGGTAATGCCTGTGGACACAAACAGAAACATTAAGCCTCAGATTAAAATTAAGATCTCTTGAAAACAGAGTCATAAGTATTCAGGATTTCATGACATGTACACTGTACCTTGAATACTACACACCAAACCCTTAAAAGGTGATATGATACTCCAATACTCTAAGAAACATTCTCAAAGGGGGAATATTCAACTAAGTGTTTTTCTAAAAGGTTTCTATCAATCTATTATATAAATCTATCTATATCTCTAATCTCTAAATCAAACATGGAATCATATCTTGCATTTGTGTCTACCATATCACATTCTATATCTAACTTCTGATGCTAATAATTCCTGCTCTTGCAGTTTGCCCTCATTTCCTTTGGCACATCAGTTAACAGTTTCCACGCCAATGGCCTACTTTATACGTCCTCAGCCGCTGTACCCCCCACAAAAACTACACAATGCAAGGTGAAAGTTTCTTTTTTGTTTTCAGGCATAATCAAATTTAATTTAACTTATCTTCAAAAGAGGACTGTGGATTTATTTTATCTGTTTAAATTTAGGAACTGGCTATGCTGTATTGAGAAAAGCCTTGCTGGGGCAGTGTGAGCCAGTTGCAGAGACTTTGGTTGTGACCTTCGCCCCTTTTTCTCCTTGCCCAGAGTGTCACTGCAAGCAAATGTCCTTCTCCGAGCCGGAATAAGCTGCCTTGGCCCAGCAAGTGCCGCACCTCGTTTTAATCAGGCTTTGGGGAGTGAAATATGGGCCTGGCGAGCAGGCTGTACCCGAGCTCCATTCATCTGGTTTCAATCTTCTCTCCGCCCTCGGATGTGGCCGCGTGGGCATTCCTTTTCTAGACATTGGGGGGGTGGGAAGAAGTAGTGCTGAGCAGCACAAAGGGCAGGCGTATTTGTTTGGAGGAGTGTGTCTTTGAGCAGACAAGGGCTCACTAACTCTGGTTACTTTAAAGCTGCAAAGTGCTAATGTATTTGTGTGATGATGCTCCTCTGAAATGGACAAAGGGATACACTTAAACCATTTTGAACCACATAGACATTTACACTTTTCTTGGCCGACCTTTAACAAGTTAATGTGTCTTTAATGTCAAAATAAATGCATTCCACACACCTTCTGTATTTTAATCAGGTACAGCCCAAAGGCACGTAACATTTACTGTGGATACCTGTTCTATGTGTTTGATCCACTGCATGGATGAATACTATAGGTGTGTTTTATTTTGTATTTGTGTGTGTGTGTGTGTGTGTGTGTGTGTGTGTGTGTGTGTGTGTGTGTGTGTGTGTGTGTGTGTGTGTGTGTGTGTGCGTGTGTGTGTGTGTGTGTGTGTGTTTACAGCAGGTGAATAAGGTTAGTGTCCTGCATGAATTGGCTTAACTAATCACAGGAACAGATGGTAGGTTGGTCCATTAGCTCTCCTAAATGAGCCTAAGTGAGGCCTTTCCTGGAAGCCTTGACGTCCCTGGCCATTGTGCAGCCACCACTCTGCCTCTGTCAGCTACCCCACCAGTCAACACCTTTCAGTATACAGCTGCCAAAACAGACGTGGCATCTGCTCACCTCTGGGGAAATGGCAGCCATCGATGCGTCCTTCCTAGTCACAGACTTGGATGTATAGCTTACCTCTTTGTCCTCTGCAGCAGCAGCTACAGCTTGAGCAGCTGTAACAATATCATCCTCTCATTTGTGAATGAGGCGTCTCCTGCTTTGTTATTTTCCGCTTAACCGATCAAGTAAAATGATATGTCAGATGCATACCATAGGACTGGCGACAGCGCTAATATGTCAGTGAAGCAGCCCGCTAGTGCTGGGCGGATGGAGAGAGGGAGTTAGCGTCCCGTCTGTTTTCAATTAGCCAAAGAAATGTACAACATGGGAGCTGCTCTGTTGTATTCAGTGCCTATTCTCTTGTGGATCCAGCAAAGTAAATTAGCATCTTTGCTGAGGGAGGCTTCACCATCTAACCCCAAGTGAACTTTAGACAGTGACAAATAATCGCAGTGACCTAAATAATGGAATTAAATCAGTGTGTGCAGAGAGACAAGGGAGAGGAGAAGAAGAATATGAGGAACGTCCAGAATCCCCACACTATCCTGACTAAGAGCTCCCAAAATGTTGTGCTTACATATCCAGATTGGGGCTACCTTACAATGCTTCTAAAGATGAGCTTTAGTGCTGCTCCAAATATAGCACCAGCTCAAGGCTTGTTTTCCTCCCATTCCCCTGGTTTGTCACGTGCAGCCAAACTTAACCATATAGCCCACAGTGGCTTTTATGGTCTTCCCACAAGTTGTTAAATGCTTCTTTGAAACAGCACTAAGGTATTGAATTGCATTTAATAAAAGTCAGGCTTGTAGTACTTTATAGTGCATGAGGTAGATAGTATTTAAGTGAGTTTTCATCGGTCTCACACTATTGTGAAGCATCCATCATCAGAGAGAGCCAGGGCGTCCACAATACATTCCACTTCCTGTGGTCATACACCTAGTCAGCTCTATTTTCAACCTAATGGACATAAAAAAATTGCAGATTGCAGCAAAATGGACTTGGCAGCACAAAAGCTTATTAAGTATTGATCCGCTGAGGTCAGTGCCCATGTCCAGCCTCTCCAACAATGTGAGAGGAGTTCGTTCACATGCTTGCCAGCCACAAATTGAGATTAGACCACATAAATATCTGGGGAAATTGAAGAGCATTTTGTGTCCCAGGTTACAGAGAACCGTGCCCATGGTTGCATGATGTACCAGATAAAGAGGCAGGAGAAAAAGGTTGTTTATATGTGCACTGTGGGCATTTTGGCTGTTAATATCATAGCTAGCCCATCTGTCCAAACTCCAGCAGCGCTTACTGTAGCTGATATCATACCATACCAATGCCCAACAGGAGAGCTTTAAGTTGATCAGCAGCAGGTGAACCTGTCTTCTACAGTGTTTTAATGAATACAGCCCATCTTGTTTCTCACTGCACCATCTGTCAGGCATGCAGGGTGAAACAGAGCTTGAACTCAGCAAAGAACAGCCTTCCACTGTGTTGTCTGTACTGCGGTGTCTGTACCTTTACCGGAGATATCTGTGATGAATACTTTCCGCTCTTATTCACAAAGCCCTGCCAACAAAAATACCGTAACGCCACTCAGACCAAGAAATGAGCTCAGCCCAGGGACAAAAGCTTGTTGAGTATGGAGGAATAGAAAAAATGTTATGTGCAGAAATGGAAGGAAAGTTTTCTTTGTGACGGAAACCAAATTTGATTCCTGTCAAAGCAAATATAATTTATCTAACTGGATTTAGAGTTGTTTTCTTTTGATAGCCCAAGTTGCTGACTTACTACTTTGAAACCAAGCAGGCGTTTTCTCTGCAGCCTAAGACACATGCTAATGAAAGTGAGTTTCAGTAAAATGGTCCTACAACAACAACAAAAAAAAGTGTTTCTTTCAGGATAAAGCACATTTTGTGCATGTCTTCATATGTCAAAGGATTCACTCTCCTCTGTCCTCCAATGTGTTTTCTCAGTGGGGGACAGCAGGTTTATTCAAGGCTGTGGGTGCGTGCTGCAGGGAGGATGTGCCCATTACACACGCACGTACCCACACACCGCATCAGTAACCTTGGTGATAAGTTTCTACAAGATGTTAACTCTCTCTTCTCTTTGCTGCATGCCTTTCTGTAGTCTCTGCAGAGACCCTCATGCAGAACAAGGCGCACACATGCTAGTCTGTTTAGGCTTTGCCAGATGTTGAGAGGATCCATTGCTGCAGCAAAATAGAGAGGTCACTGTCCAAGCCCCATTTAACTGAAGCATGTTATCTGGTGCAAAACAGACCATTTGATATTTGGACCTTGTTCAGTCTGAACACATTGAAGGGAAGACAAATGTCTTGAATGGTGTTTTTTGAAGCTGAATGTAGCCCTGTAAATGGTTTAACACCACACAACCTTCTGGAGATTATTCTGCAAGTCAGGCTGAATCCTCTAAGATGCATTGCTGTAATTAACATTTTAAATGGGGACCATCCTTTTTCCAAAATGATGAACACGGTTTTTAATTAAAAAATGATGAAAAAAAATAAAAATGTCCAGCAAATGACAATCACTGTTTTCTTTGTGCTAGAGACAGGAATTTGTAGTCTTCAGCTTGTCACTCTTTCCACTTGGTCACGTGTCTAGCTGTGGTTTTTACAAAAGCTATGTAAGGTGGAAAGAATTAAAAGTCAGCCTGCTAACAGTAATGTGCAGTGTCTTAGTGTTCTCTTTCACTTTGAATATATATGTATGTGTTTATTTTTTGAGCTGTTTTAAAGAAACCTATCCAAAGCCACCATAGTAAAGATAGTAAAAACCAGCATTTGTCGTGCAGGTTGGTGAAAGTGTTGCATGGGAGTGGGAAACTTCAGACCAAAGTGTAGCCCTTTATGAGAAGCTCTATGCTCTATCAGGCTGAAACCAGAAGATTTATGTAGTAGCCGCAGCATCTTGGACAGCTACACCCATGAGTGCAAATGACGCCACCAGATGCAGCGTTGATAAGATGTATATAGCATTGTAAGCAGGTTTCACTGACTCTCCCTCCTTTGGGGAATGGTGTAATTAGCTTTTCCTCCATCTCCTCCCTACTTCCTTATTTTATTGAAAGAAAATGCTGAATGCTTTGGGGGAATTAAAAATGCTTGTTGTGAAACTAATTTTGGATCTATTTTTGGGATCTATCAGCGGGATGGTGTCCCTCTCAACATGATAGCAATGACGAGGCCATGAAAGAGATGCTAATGAAGGCAATAAGAGCGGCATAAGGTGAACTTTCACCACAGGGCCTTACTTTATTCAGACCTTAGTGGTATTTCATCTTCCTTTTCCCATTCCCATTGGCCCTCCCTCTCTTCTCCAATTTGCCTTCCCCCTCTAGCTTACAAATTATTCCATTTTCCTCCCCAAACTCACCGATTACGGCTGCAGCCAGAGTTCTTAGAAACCTCTCATCAAAGACGAACATGAACAGGATGGCCCTCACTTTCAGATGGGTTTTTGAGATGCCTTCTTCAGTAGCCTTCATATAGTAGTGCCAATAATGGCATAACATTCTGTTGCTAAATAGAATGTAACCAATAAGATTAGATTAGATTAGATTAGATTAGTTTTCCACTTGTACAGGGACAAAACAGTACAGGTACATTGGAATTATTGTGCGTTTCTCTGAGTCAGCTTTAAACTAAAAACCCAAGCAAAGAAAAGCAATACAAAAGCAGAACAAAAATTAATAATAAATACACCCTTTATACAAAATATGGACAAATAAACACTATACACAAATGAATAGCAATAAGTAATTTTTACTTTCTTCTGATGTACTATACATAATAATAGTTACAGCGCTATTTGCATCTGCTCATATAAAGTTGTGTATCATAGTGAATTGTTATTACTTTATGATTACCTATAATTTATATGTTTACTAGTTAGCTGGCTAGCATGTAGTGTGGCTGTATTTGCTGACAATTGAGGTGATATGATCTGAATATTAAAAAAAAGAAATTGCAGTTGTCTCTGCCTGGTGTCTTTAATTTTAATTAATAAATTTTACAATGTCAGCAAAACCTCTACACAAAAATGGCAAGTTGTGGTAAGATAATCGTGAAGTAAACAATCAGGAAGGAGGAAGGAGTTATTCAAGAACTAGGCTACTTGTAAGCTATTGTTAATTAGAAGTTAGCTCTATATTGTTATAGACAAAACCTCCATGTCAGCAGAAGGGAGTGTCGGTCGCTGGGTGTGAGGCAAGGAGCATTATGGGATTTTATCCCTTCAAAGAACCAGCCTCCAGCCAGGGAAAAAACAGCCCCTTTAATTTTCACAGAAGCAATATATTCATGAGTTGGACCTTGAAACTACAAGGAGACTAGTGTAGTGTGCCACATGCAAAACATGTGTTTTAATAGGGCATGATAACTTGGTACATGTAAAGAGACTTACCCCTTAAGAAGCTGTAATTAAAAAGAGAGCTGTGGCTGTATGAATAAAGGACTGTCTCACACAGCGTGCATGGGGTTTGCACTAACAACCGGAGGCGGCCTCGTGTCTGCTGAGACCTCTTAAGATTTTTGTGGCATTTCAGTCTGTTTTGAAATCCTCAAAGATATCACGAATGAGGAAAGGGCAAGATGTAGCCTCCTATCTGTGCCACATTGGTGGTATTTATAGTATATATGTTTGGCATTTGAATAACCAATTCAGGTCACACAAGAATGCTGTACTATTGGTGTGTGCATGGCAGGGCAGACATAGCCTTTTTAACAGCACGCTGAGCTGTGAGGATTTCACTGTTGTCTCATCAGATCTATGCTCCACTCAGCAACTCAGCTAAAAACTCGCGTTATGTCAGCATTAAGAATGGAGGAATTGTATTTATATTTGCTATGTCAGATTTTGCTAGTTACATGAATAACGTCCTGTATTTTAGAGAATTTATATGGAGGTCATAGACAAAAAAATATCCTGCATTTACTCCTGGTGCTTCACAAAAGATAAACAGCTCTTTTACAGATTGGCAGGGTTGGGAGATGATTATTGCTTTTGCATTCTGCAGTGAGGCTGTACATGTTACTCAAATGTGACTAGGCTGATGACAGCTGTATTCCAAATCAAAGGTTTATGTGCTGAGGCGCTATTTACTGTCAGCAAAAGATAGTCCCTCGTATATCTGTTATTCAGATAGGCAGCATGGGAAGTGTCTTTGTGAGAGAGCATGTGTTCACATAAATTATATTTCATACACACCAGCAGTCACACATGTACATAAAATGGGCCAACCGTATTCCATGAAAAGCAGCGTGGATGTGCACAACAGGAAATTGTCAGCAGGAATATAATAGTGATACCTCCAATCGTTTTCTGCTTTTGTGCATCTGCTAACCTGTGTCTAAAACCACCTTTGTGATGGTATAATCAATCCTCCACAACACTGACTTACAGTAAGTGCTAAAAATAAGGCATTGCACCATCCCTCCATCCATCCCTCAACCCATTTTTCTCTGTCCTTTCACTCCTCTCCACTCCTCAATCTCTGTCTGTCCCTCTCCCTTCTCTGATCTGCTGTGTTTGAGTACCAGAGGTCATAAGCTTTGGACATTGCAAAGGCCCCAGCCAGGCCAATGTGCTGACTGAGGGGATATGGGGCTTGACTTTGGGCAGTGTGAAAGATCCAGGCCTGCCTTGTTTGTCTGTCTGTCCGTCTCACTGGCCACACTATAATAAGATTGCAGGGCTCTGTAAGGCGGATTTACTGGAGCACAACTCCCCCTAGGGCCTTGTCATAGAAATGGGTTCCTCCATATTTCACCCTATCATCTCACTCACTCTCAAATCTGTCTATCTTTCTCTCTCATTCTGACTCTCCCTTTCAAAACCTCTGGTGTTAGCTCCCACATTCTTTTGTTAATTATGATGTGCTTCTTTTCATGAAGCTGAGCCAAACAGAGCTCAGAAAAGCAGACACAATAAAAGAGAAAGAGGGGTGTAGGATACGGCACCAGCTACCATATCAGTCCTTTCCACATTTATCTCTCCCTCAATATGGCCATGTTTATTTAGATCGCCTTTCCCATGTTCTTATGGAATCTCATAAAGACATATGAATGCATACACAGCTAGTCTGTGACCAGGAATGTTATCTAGGTTTAAGCTGATACGGTTCACAGTTTGTAGTTCTTCTAGGTCACCTTACTGCGTTTGAAAGCAAAGGTCATAAACCCAAACTTGACTGACATAACAATTGTTTATACAGTGTGTAGCTGCCACAGAGATGAATTCTATTGTGTCTCATAGTTGATGTTGACACAAATGATGGGGTCTTGCAGTCCACCCAGCCCAGCTGTGCATACTGTGTGGTGAATGAGGCCAATCTAAATGAAAGCGCAAACTCATATCAAGGCAAGCTTATTTTGGGAGCACTGTGTCATCCATTCCACAGCACTAAAGCCCCTCTGCAAGACCATATATAAGTGGGAAAGTGAGGAGCAGCAGATGTATACCAGTCAATACCCATTTTGATTTGTCTGCCAACTCTTTCTGGCAAAAAACAAGACAATTTTCTTTCCATCACAGATGCAGAATATTTGCCATCTTTACTTTTCTGTGAAATACGTACAATTTATGGCACTCACATCCTCAGTGTTGGGTAATGAAGCACATTTTAGACACCAGCGATGCCAAGTTTAGTGAGCTGACCCCAGTCATTGTTTGAAGGTCAATTTAAAGTCAGCTAGTGGAAAGTCAAGTACTTTGTGTGAGAAAAGATTGCAATGCCCCGCTTTCAGCGGTCACCCTGGCCCTATCTATCTTTCAGGTAAACTCTTCCATTTACAGAGCCTACAGTTGAAGCGGTGGGCAGTTAAGTAGGAGGTGGGAGGTGAGAAAGGAAGCAGGGAGCTCTTATCAGGCCTGCTACACAGTGCTGTGTTCAGCCCTGGGCTGCTGATGAGTGTGGGAGCACTGATTACAGAGGCTAGCCTGAGGAGCTGAGGAGAGACAGCGGGCACAGGTCTCCTAGCAGACCCCCTATACCACCATCAGGCATTAACTCACACCATTAGGTCCAACCAACTGCACACACACACATGGCCTGAACATTCTCCCTCTTGAATATACTTTACACTGCAAAGCACTCTCTCTCTTTTCTGACATCAAAGCTAATATCAGTGGGGAGCCCACAAGATGAATGACCCAGCAAATGCTGCATTAAAAAGTCATAAACGGGGATACCTTCAGGGTCCAGGAGCTCCTTTGAGGAGGGGTGGCCCTTATTTTTCTGCTGACTAATGATTTGAACTGAGCAGGTGGCCCAACAGAGCACAAGCACCTCAGCAATTTGCCCTGTCACTCCTGGACTGCTAAAACAGACACACAGACACTCTGCCAACTGTAAAGTGCTCTCTCTCTCTCCATCCAACTGGTGAATGCCAATTGGCAACCTTAAACTTGATTGACAGTGAGTAGCCCGGAGCTCGAGTTTATAGCCGAAGACTCAAAGTAGAGACAGAGCTTAAACAAAACTTGAAGAACTGCTGAAATCCACCAGATGATGTCATCTGTATGGAAGAAGCGGTTCGCTTTCGCCCCTGTGTCCTGCGTCAGCACTGACTCAATGGTTTCACAGCACAGAGCTGACATTTTGATTGGCCCAGAGATCACTTATGGGACAGGGTGTTGGCTCCTGTGAGGGTGGACCAGTGAAGAAGTGGACAGGCGCCCAGTGAGTGCTGATGCATTCACAGGCCACATTTGGCCTCCTGTGGAACATTTGACAGCATGTGATTGTGTCTGCTGAGCACAAAGGCATTCTTTCTTTGAGTAGCTCTGGGTTGAATCACACTAACACTAACAACTGTGATTTGACATAGTTTTGTTCAGATACGTGTCCCACACTATGATATTTATTTATTCTATGCAAACAGAAGGAAATATTGAACTTTCAAACTATTAAGCAGCATGATAATTAAACAACATTTACACAACCTGAACATTATTGCATGATTCCAAATGAACATCTGCTGGCTGGATAACTTTATTTTAAGCACTCAGAATCCCTGGGAGCTATTGCATTGCAATTAATTTAAAGGCAGAAGTTAAATGTTGTAGAGCCCAAAATATCTGTTACATTTGGGTGTGTGAGCTCAGTGGAGCTCTGCAGCATTGTACAGTCTTTCTACCAGGTGCAGGGGGTCGAATATCTCAGCAGTGCACCAACCCCTCTAGGCACACTCAAACACACACACACACAGCAACACTATCCATAGCTTCAGCTTCCAGCAAACTCCAGTGACGCCTCTGGCTAATTCCACTCAAGCCCACTGGGCTGTCCAGCATCCTCCAATAAATTAGCCCTGCTGCTCCCCCACTGAGACACAGGCCCTGACAGTCTGGCCACTGCCAAAAGTCACTCGCTTGTGCACACACTCATAATTATTGGTACTTTTTATTTCAACCCAAGCGTCACTGAGTAGACTGTGGAATTGTTTGCTGCGTGTGCTATTATTGTTGCATGTAACATTTGCAAAAGTTGCGGATAGTGTCAAACTTCAAACGTGTTTCCATTTTGTTCATTTTGTCACATGTGATAGTAGGAAAGTGGCCAGGGTTAGTTTGGAAAATGTTATTAATTCAAGTGACTGTATCTTTTCAGTTCTATAGTAGACATGTCCATGTGCAGGCAGCGTAGCTCCTCGGGAGTCAAAAGCTGTGTGCCTTTCCTTCCCGGGCCACAATTCCCCACAGCTGTTGCTGTGAATAAGAATGTGTTGTTTGACTGCCCTTGTCAAAGGGGGTTAACAAAAAGCGCATCATAATACTTTCCTCTGACCTCCCATGCCAAACTCTATTTCCTGTTAAAAGAATCCCCATTCCATCTCTCTCCAGTGTTCGGGTGTGACAGATCTCAGCATCTGTCAGATAGTGATTGGGATTCTGGGTCACATCTCTCGCTGCGTCTTCCGTCTCAATTTCCTGTATCGGCATGGATTTGCTTTCTATCCGCAGCATCTGCCTCTTGTCTCAAGTTTACATCGAGCTAGAGTCCCCATCTGACTTCTCCCTCTCCTTTTCCACCCCTTTCCCTACCTCTCTCTTCCTCTCTCTCAGTTCTATTCAGCCTACTGTCAGTGGGTGCCCAGACGGAGATGAAGAAGGTCGTTGGGGACAATGCCACCTTACCATGCCACCACCAGTTCCCGTCATCCAGCTCTCTTGACATTGAGTGGCTACTGCAGAAACCAAACTCCAAACAGAGAGTGGTGAGATAAGATTTATTTTATCCCCCCTTATTTATTGCCAAATGGTTTGTCAACACATTCATTGAAATTAGGACATTAGGAAGTTCAATGTATCACCATGATAAGAAAGACTTATAGTTACTTGGGTGGTTAGGGCATTCTTAAGCTACTGCTAAGTATAGTAAGTGTAAAATATAATGCGTCTTTAACTGCCAAGAGGAGCAGCCAGATTTCTGTCCTCTTCAGAAGTAAAAAGCAAAGCTGGTTTATGCTACAGGCAGAACATAAACACAAGAACAACTTAAACACACTTGTGATGGCTTTGAATCCTGGAGTTAGGTTTTGCGACCTTTGCTAGGGTAATATCAAAATGACAATGGGAACATTTGTGCTAAAACACATACCTCTCTCTTCTATTTCTATTCTCTCTCTCTCTTTCTCACATATACTTTTTATCCTCTGTCCTCCATCTAAGTCATGCTGATTGATTTCCAACAGGAGTTGTAATAGTTAGACTCAATGCCCAAAGTTACTGTGGCACGTCAAGTTTTAGTGTCTTGCACAAAGGAGCAATCATGCAGCAGTGTCACCCAAGTCATTTTGTAGTTGTAACCTTGGACCCTTTTTCTAGAGCTTGGCAACCATAAACACTAGGAAAACTTGAACATGATTTTCATGCATTTTTTATAAATGTGACTGTCAACACATAATCAGTCTTGATTATGTTTTCATTTCAACTTATTAGTGGCCTTTAGCTTGTTAGCTTGATAACTAACACTAACCTAAGAACTGGAAGGTTTTAAGCTAGCTAGATATCGCTAGCTCGACTAACGTTAGCTAACAGACCTTAACATGTCCTCTAGAAATCTTACTGTACACTGTTTAACCAACACACTACTGATGTGAGACTACGCGCACACTCCTTTAAGCTCTAAGAAAGGCACACTGTTTCCAAAATGTTAGCTCATGGAATAAAGACAGTCTACCCTTAGTATCTGTCACTCTGCTTTCTGCTTCTGCTTTCTTGGCAAGTTAGAATTATATTTGCTGTGTTGTTGTGATTTTCAACCAAAGAATCTTTGCTAAAAGGAATCTTTGCTAAAAAGATCTTTGGCTGCTACTATTTTGACCCTTCGATGCACCCTTACTTGTTGTCATGCTGCCACAGACACTTCCTACCTCCTGCTGCAGCCATGGAGATGAACAACAACACAGTCCCAGACAGCTCCGTTGACAAGTCAAAAGCAGTATGCACCTTGCGTGAAATGGAATTTAATGTTCCCATCAACGAGCTAAGCATGCAGCTAGTAGTACAGCTAATCATGTTGATGCTAACAGACTGAGGCAAAGCACTATTATTGCAAGGAGTGCAAGGTATAACGTTACAGTCTCCTCCAAAAGTATTGGAACGGTAAGGCAAATTCCTTTGTTTTCGTTGTTCACTGAAGACATTTGGGTTTAAGATCAAAAGATGAGTATGAGACAAGAGTCCAGAATTTCAGCTTTTATTTCCTGGTATTCACATCTAGATGTGTTAAACAACTTAGGACATACTGCCCTTTGTTTGTCGTCGCAGGGGACAATTGTTGCACGCATACATAGTCTGTATGAAACGGAGAAAGCAGTCAAACTGAAACTCCAACTTAAAGCAAGTGCTGTCTCATTGGTTTCAAATGAATTCAAACATAATATAGCAATGGAGTATTATGTTTGTTATGCACTTTATTATAATGTGTGTACATTTTGTACATGCACTTTTGCTGTAGAATTTTTGAAAGCAAGCTTAAGGAAGACTATATTTAATTTACATTGATTGTTTTACCTCAGTCTCAATGCATGTCTTTTGATTTGAAATAATCAAATAAATCTTAAAGTCAAGTTCAAAAACTAACTTTCTTTGCATTAATTTGATTTCCAATCAAGATACACTGGCAAGAATTGTTATCATTGTTAATACAGACTTAAAACAGTTAAGATATATAATAATAATAGAATTTTAATCATGTGATAAAACATGCAATTAACTATTGAAATTCAGCAATTAATCGCGATTAAGAAAAAATTAATCGTTTGACAGCCCTAGTTATTATATATTCTGCTATGTTCACATCAGTGATATTGCTTTGGATTGTCTTTGCTGTGTCCACCTGAAACGAAATTAGAAACTGTCTGGTAATTCTAGACTTCATCATATCTTCCAGGCTTAAACAGCAGCACAGCTGTTCTGTCCTAAGTAAAGAATTGCCTGGCCAAAAGTCTTTAAATGGCCTTAAATTGGATTTGTGTCTCACATCCTTTGAAGACGTTTTGGTATCGTTTCACTGGTTTTGAATCATTGTCTTTCTTCACCCAAATTGAACATAGTATCTGATAACAGACAGAGCATAAAATCTCACCAGCCTTCTGTCGGAAGAAAGAGTTTTCCTTTCTCTTTGGAAGTCATTTGTCCGTTCACTGATGTGTTTCTTAGCACAGAGAAGCGTAACACTGTGAGAAAGAAAAGAAAAGCATGTGTATGGGAAACAGAGGGGCCAGGACGAAAGAAAGGAGGAAAACGTGTCTTACGCATTGATGATTCATACTATAGAGGGGCTGCCACATTGCGATGAATATTTAACGGGAAGACAACAATGAAGGCGCCATTAATTAAAATCAAATGTCTGAAAATTTGATTAGGAAAGAGACTGTGCCTGTAGCTGAATAAATAAATAATTATTTTGTTCTACTGGAAGGCCCTGTTGAGAGGGAAAGAGCATCTTGTCAACATTTAGCCTCTGTTATCATGTGTTAAGGACACAGATGGGCTGGAGACAGGGGCATGAGAGGGGGCACTCCATGAATCTCACCAAAGTTCATCTGCACTCTTCAAGATGAATGATAGGAGACTGGCCCTTGTCACTGTGCTGACCTGCAACTATATTTATTGTTACTCATAACACTGTGCATTGTCATAGCAACAGCTGTGGCACAGACATGGAAGGATGTCATTTTCCAAAAAATGAAATCCATGCAAGTAAGCTGCTTTCCACAAATGATCATCCTTTCTTGGAAAATACACCAGCAGCAGTGTGGTACAGTGGCTTACTGCATGCTGGTGATTGTCAATGTAAGAAAATGCTAAATTTCTGACCTTCCAGGACACAAATTTGAACATACTTTGGCATTTATTAGCAGGACAATTGTGACCAACTGAGCTGACTAATATTCATTATTAGTAGAGAGAGAAAGACTTTCTCCAACAATGGCAAATATGGTTCTGCTATTCACATGGATACTGTTATGGCAGCCGCTGACTTATATGTGTCACTCTGGTCTGAATAATCCTTAACAATCCCTCCTTAATCAGAGAATAGGTGAACAGCTATCATGTATAACTGTCTTAACTATATGTTTTTTTTTTAAGTATTTTATGTGATGAAATAAGATACGCAAATGAGAATCTGATATTTTTCTCATACACATACAGGCAGAGTTCAGGTTCTTTTACACGTAATATTAAATGCTTTTATTTATAAAATAACCTTGTAAATAAACAAAAATGTAAAACATTTTTACTGTATTAAGTAAAAATAACTGAACCGAATGTTTATCTAATGACATCTATTCAAAAAAAAGAGGAGGAGGCAGCTAGAGGAGGCAGAGACATTCAATGTCTGAATACAGTATTTTCAGTTTTTACTGAATAAACAAACCACCTCATCTTAATTGCAAACTATGCTAACAGCTCCTGGCCATTTTACTATATTCCTCTTAAATTCCTCACACTCACTGGCATTTTCACTATCTCTAGTATTATCAGCACATGCTGAGAGTAGCCTGCACCCAGACACAACAAGAAGCATAAATACACATGCACAAGTAGCATAGTCTATACTCACGTATATGTGAGTAATATGTGTCCATGGCTCATGACAGCAGCTGAAGTTTGCCTATAGGCATTTTAAAATATGTCTCACTGTTCTGTTTAAGTGCCAGGGCAGTGTCTCTCTGTGCCTAAAGCTGTGGCACAGTAACGTATGTCTGTTTGCATTCGTGGTGTGTTTGTACTCCACATGTTTGCTTGGACACTAGTTTGTGGGGGGGGGGGGCTAAGCATGTGTGTGTTTGTGTAAATGGCCAGTCGTCACCTGTGATCACAGCAGGTGCCCCTGTTTCTTAGGCACTGATACACTGTGGCACCGGCATTTAGCAGTCCCCATCTGCAGGCTCTCACTTGCCCTGAGTAATAGGCCACTGTGACAGCTGTGTTTGTTTGTGTTTGTGTATGTGGATGGAAAGAGAGGGAGATAGAGAAAGAGGCAAAGAGAAACGAGGAGAGGATAGACATAAGCGAAGACAAATGAAAGCTATCCAAGTACAGGTTTACAGATGTTAGATGTCAACAGTGAAATTTACAATCATCATATTTTTTTCTTTGAAGACCGAATGTTTGTGAACTGTGTGCTACAAATAAGGAAGAAAGAAACATAGAGTAAACCGTAACACAAACTTATTTTACTACACTAGCCTCATTTTAATGTTTGTTTCAAAGTTGTGATCCTTGTGTCCTGTGTATTTATATTTGATTTATTGATATATATATATATATATTATTTTGTGATATGTACAATATGCACAAATGCAGTGCTTTCAAATGATAACGCTGTGGCACTATTAGATCCAGGTCTGACCAAAATCTAGCATGCAAATCGCCTAATCTTGTAATTTTCTGTTCAGTAGCTTTTTAGATTTCCTGCTAAATAGAATAAGACAAAAATTAAAAGAGATAAAAACATAACACATTTATTGTCTGAATATATACTACAGGTTAATATGTACTTTGGACTATGGCGGGTGCGAGGCATTGTTTAGTTCCCTAGCCTTTTGTTTTAGCCAGAGTGCTAACATCACATCAGTGCCGCTGTGGGTTTTTTAATCTTTTATCTCGGCACCAGAATAGGTTTTTATTTGGTCAATTTGACGGCTCCGCTTGTAGAAAGAGCATCAGGAGATAACAGCGCTCACAGATAATCGGCTAAATGAACACTGGCAGGATACTGGCATTCCAGCAAAGGCATTCATTTGTAAAATATTATTTCCCAAGTGTTAATTAAAAAGTGATTGTTAACAATGTTACCCATGAGTGCTGGTATTCTGTTTTTCTCAAGACTGTGCACCCAGTGAGGGACTATGTAGATATGTATGAGCTGTACGTACACCATCATTAGAGTTACATCATTTTAAATGTTAATGGAAGGATACCAGTCAAATATATCAAGGGTATTACTGCTGGGACATAGAAATTAAGTTAACCAAACGAGTTGGTAATTGACATGAAAGCCTTATTTGAGGAATTGGTTGCATTAATTAGATGGATAACAGTTCAAATGTTAGTTTATATTACTGGGTCCAAGAGGAAATGTGTTAAAATTAGTCTAAAAGGAAGAGTAATGCAGGATAAATGGCAGTGAGACAACTTTTTATTTAGTTATTTGAAAGACACAAGAGAGTTTGGTATTTAGGATTTTCTTTTAAAAATACTACGGAAGGACAGGTGCCAGCTAACCTTCCTGCTGAACAACAGTTTCTCTCTCTCTCAAGGCCTGTGTTGAATACAAAAAAAACAATGTTAAAATAAATCTCTAATTTTCTTCTTTTCACTACATCTAGATCATTACCTTCTTTGGGGGCCAGGTGTACACCAATGAGGCGACGGGCAGTGAGGCCAGCCGTCTGTCCTTTGCTGGGGAGTACCTGGGTGGAGACGCCTCCCTGCTGATCAGTGACCTCCTGCTGACTGACTCTGGGGAATACTACTGTAAAGTCAAGACTGGGGGAAAGTACCACTGGAGCCAGGTCAACCTCATTGTGCTGGGTGAGCGTTGTCAGACACATCGTAATACAAACACACACACACACACACACACACACACACACACACACACACACACAAACAGGTGGCAGACACATACACGCACAGGTACCCACTAGCATGAACGTCCGCGCACATGCCATCAGGTTATGAAGAGACCCAAAACCATTTGTACATATATAAACACACAGTCTCTCTCTCACTCACACACACAGACCTAATCACTGAATCATTAGCCTGGCACATTTCCTCTGTCATGCTGACTGATCTAATGATTCAATTTGATTCAGACAGAGTGATTTGATTTCACTCGTGCTGTTTGGGTTCATTTGGATTGGTTTGTTGATGAGGTGAGACCAGAAACATACGAGCATAGGGCTTATGTTAGGGTCTGAATTATATGGAAAAGCATGAAGATAAATTCTTTGTGTGGCTATAGCACAGGCTAATACAGTTGTGTCCTCTATGCGATCTGTGAGAAGACAGACAACAGACCCTGCTCTAAGTTTGAGGGACATTCTGTAATGAAATTTAGTCACTGAAAATGACATTGAAAAAAGGCAACTGCCATCATCTAACTATTGATAAGCTACTTAGGAAAAAGTGTTCGTACAAGTCATCTCTTGCAACGATAGAAGAGCCTGTTTTGGCCTCATACGCCACTGCAAAGTCATTGTACATCGTATCCCCTTCTTTTTTTTAAATTCTTTTTGTTTTTCTCGTTCACCCAATATACAGATTTTTATAAATGGCTTAGCAACTAGATCAGTGTTAATATGTGTCTCTGCCTGCATATCTCAAATAGCTAAACAACTCTGAAGGACAGACAGCAAAAGGGGAGAGGCTGTACCACAAAAGCTATCCACAAAGTCCAGCGGGAGGAGCAAGATCGTTCTCAATGTCAGAAAAGCAGGCGATTTATTAAAACATCATGGGAGATTAGTTCAACCCGCGGTTATTGGTTTTCTAATGGAACAGTCTGTTAATCCTCTCGCTCTCACTCTCCTCTCTCTTCCATAAAGACATTTCAGTGAGTTAGTGCCTCGATTTTTACAAATTGCCCTCAGCTTTTCGGTGACACTTTCGATTTTGAGAGAGACCAACATTTGCATTTTTCTCTCGCTCCCCGCGCTAAGATAATAGCTTGGCAGCGGAGCTGGTAGCTGGCTTGGCATGAGAGAGTGTGTGAGTGTATGTATTTGTGTAAGCGCCAGGGTTTATGCCGGCCTCCAGTGGTTGTGTATGTGTTCATGTGCCTGGATGCCTGCACTTTTCTTGTTACACAGTGTGTGGATATGCATGTGCAGTTTTTTGACATGTGTGTGTGTTGTATTTGTGTGTGTGTGTGTGTGTGTGTGTGTGTGTTGTGTGTGTGTGTGTGCGGGAGTGGGGGGGGGGGGTGACATATATAAGTGTGTATTTGTGTCTGAGGTTATGCGCTCCAACTGCTCCTGCTGCAGTTAGGCCTAACTGACTCTGACAGAGCTACAAGATGCACAGGCAGATGGGGACGGGACGGATAAGAGGAGGGGATAGACAAACAAAGGGAGGAATACACAAAAGCTATCTGGCTTTATGTACCAGCTACGACGAACTCACTACATTTTAGCATTACAGAGTTACTTGTACTGCAACTTTGCTGACAAGCAGCAACAGCCAAATACACAAAAGTCCACACCACTAATATGACAGCATAACAGAAAAACAAAACAGATGTTTAAATTTAGTTCGGCACTGATCTAAAAATATGTCACTTGCGAGGGAGAAAACAGTGTGCTATTTTACTGTTTTCATAGCTTCGCGGTGCCTCTCAGCATGTATCCAAACAGAGCAGCTGTACCGGGCTTAGCAGGCACCAGCCTCCAGCTACTATACTATGACCAAAACCTTTGACCTGTGGAGAACATATTACCACAAGCGATCCCAGCCAGCTTTGGGATCACATTGATCCATTTCCTATGGGACCATGATGCCGTGCTACCCGCTCTTATCCTTATTAAGAATTGTAAATGACATGGCTATAGATAGAAAAGTTCAAATAAAGTTTATAATGTATGTTTAACAATTCAACTTAATGTAACTCAACAAGCCATTTGTGTTATTATTATATCTCTTTTATGCATTTGCTCATGTTTTATTCTGAGCTGATATACACTAGTGTGAACTGAATTGCTTTACATGATGGAATAAGTCATGCTTCAGTAAATTTCCTGTTTAAAGAGAAAATTCATTGTCATTTATTATACAGCTCATTTTAGACACTTAGAGAATAATAACATCACTGACCTATGCTTTGACAATGAAAGGAAGATAGATTTTATTAACTCACAGAATATATGTTTGAGCTTTTACACTTTATTTTATAATAGCAATAAGAGTTCAGAGTTAGGAGATGTGTGCATATCCCCATATAATCACACAGGCCACAGTTTCAGTACCTATAAGTTTCTCATTTATTGTCAGTGGAACAAGTTCAAAAAGTTTTATGGTGCTACAGATTTGCTGATTAAAATATCTGCAAATTAAATGATTAGCAAAGGTTCTTGTAGACTTAGATGAATATATCTGTTATATTTTTATTTATAGTTTATTTTTACATTAAAATCTACAAACTTCACATATTATTGATAAATTACATCTGTGCAATATTCACTATTCTGCCTTACTTTTGTTTGCTTGTTCTATTACTTTGCTCTGTCATCACATCAAAATAGGGAAAAGGCATCTAAATGGTTGAAATTTAATGCAAAACTAAAAATGACATCTGTGCGGATGTGATAAAGAACAGCTTGTTTGTTGCACATTTGTCTGAAAATTGCTCTGATTCCAATGTGTTTTTACAGTCAAACCCTCCAAGCCAAGGTGCTGGATGGATGGCAAACTCCTGGAGGGCAGTGATGTAAAGCTGAGCTGTAAGTCCAGCGATGGTTCTGACCCCATCAGCTACAAGTGGGAGCGAGTATTGGACAAAGGCAAGAGTCTGGGGAAATTGCCAAACCTGGCACTGATAGGTAAGGAAAATAACTGCCACTATACTGACGTGCTGATTCACCATTCAAGTCCGCTGCAGAGAAGTTCTGTGTAGATTAATCTTCATATTAGTGATTTTTATGGACTGCGTTTATCCAGGGAAGCGTTTTGCTGAGCACACCACCTTTTTCTCCCCCCAACCAACTTTATATTCATACATTTGCAAAAACTGCCACCTAAATCTGCATTCTACTTGTGGCTCTCTGAGCTGATACACCAGAGAAGGGCACTTAGATGGGTTCAGATTGTCCCAGTTAGGCCACTAACTCTGACTCTGCACTCCTTTCTTTCCTTCAGACCAGTAACAGTACTACCATCTACAGCTAAATACAACTTTATGTATACTACATTTTCCCCAGGAAATCAAACAGAACACAGCCCTGTGATTCCTAGTTGTACTCTGTTGGGATGAGTTATATAAACACGAGGATCCAGGCTGATACTGTGATCTACTGAAGATGTCTGTGACACTGAAATGTCAGCCTGGCTCAAGTGAATTATACCTGTATGCATGAAGTCAGTGTGAAGTGAGAGTTTTCTTGGATTGTGTGTAAAGAAGAAAATCAAATGTAATACACAGAACTGGACTGGCAGCTCCCACTACATTCTGTACCAAAAAAAAACATTGGCTCCGTAGTCGCCCTGAGGCACACTTCATTCACATGGTGTGGATTCTGGCATTCCGCTTGGATCATAACCATGCATATCCCTCTCTAAATAGTAACAGAGACAGTTTATAGCAGAGAAGCTAATGGTAGGGCAATTCTCTCTACTGTGCATTCTCTAAACCGGCATAAACACCCCCGGGGTGCCAACCTCCCTGTCTCAGTTTTCCCTCCAATGTTCAACTGTCATCCGTGATGGCACGTGCCCAGACAAAAACCTTCAAATTAATGACCTTCACCAAACAACACCTGTTCAGTCTAATTAGTTTTCATTGGACGATAACGCACTGCGTCAGCGGGCATTATTTATGGGTCTGGTGAAAGGTAATATCACATGGTTGTCATTGGCAAGGATGACTAAATATCCCATGGGGGGTTCCAGCGCTCTCTCAGACACGCTCCTGCTACTGCCTTCAAGTCCTCCTCAGTGTGATGGCCCTCGTTCTTAAATAAACAACCTGCCCATGTCTCTCTCTCACATGCGCTCCCATGTGCTTCTTCCTTCTATCCCTCTCTCCCTTTCTTCAGTAATAACATACATTTTGCTTGTATCTCCTGTCCTGCAAATGTATTTGACATTGAGGATAAACATGAAGGAATGCAAAACAATATACAGTAGACAGTTGCACACAAACAGTTACTTGTACGAAACTGCCTCAGACTTCCTCTTATGCGTCTATTCTGTACTGTTTTAATTTCCCAGATCTCAAGAACCCAGAGATTGTGACCCTGAGGAATCTCACCATGGACAGCACAGGCGTCTACAGGTGCACAGCGAGCAATGACGTGGGAGAGGAAAACTGCACCATTGAGGTCACAATGCAGCGTGAGTTCTGGGAGGGAAGGGAGAATCGACCTCGCAGCGCTCGCCTCACACCGAACTGCCACACTGATTGATGGTTATTGTTTCAAACTGCAGCTGGAAATACATTCATTCCCTTACCTGCCTTTCCATCTACCTCCCCACACCCTCCTCCCGGTGCTCTAACACTATAGGGACTGTGCTAAACTTAAACTGGTAGCTACTGGTCACCACCTACAGTTATGTTTCACTGTCACACTAATATATTTCCTGAGAGGACCAAGACTGTTGGGGTCATGTGTAGAGAAAATGACACATCTAGTAGCTCAGCAAAAACTGTTTGATAGCCCTGGTGTTAAATTGAAGTTGGGCGCAGTGGCACAAATGTAGGGAGTGTTGAACTATTTCCTTTAGATAAGCATTGACCATAGGTGTTTGTGAATTAAAGATTAAGATGAAAAACTATGAATTTCATGTGACAGTAAGTGACTATGTCTCTCATCACTCTTTCCTGTTCACAGATGTGAGGGATGTAGGTATGGTAGCCGGTGCAGTGGTGGGAATATCCCTTGGTGTGCTTATTGTCATATTAATCATCTGGCTCGTCTTCCGGAAGAAGGAGAAAAAGAAATACGAGGAGGAGGAGACTCCAAATGAGATCAGGTTTGCTCATCCTCTTTTCTTCAGTGACTGGTTCACATTTTTGTCATTTTGAACTATTTTACTAGTTACAATGCATGCAAAATGCAAAATTTTACTGGATATTTGGGATTATGAGAATGGAGAGCCACATGTGTGTTTCTCTATGTGTTTTTGTATCTCTATGGGACTGTTGCTCTGTTAGTTTAGCTGCATTTACACTTTTAAATGAGCTTAAACCTGTTACCTGTTACCTGTTGAAACAGGGACATGTGGGAATAATGAGACAGAAAAAAGGCACCTTGCAACAATATAAAGATAGTCTACTTTAGCCACCTGTAGCTGCAGTTGTGGTGAAGCTGGAAATTTGAGTGCTGCTGCACCCTCAGCACCTGTACTTCCCTTAGTATAATCTCAAGCTCAGTGGGGGATGTGATATTCATACTGTATGCACTGTTGGCAGGTGAGCCACAAAAACAAATGCAAACAAATGAAAAAAAAGTAAAGTAAATTTTGCAGTTAGTGTTGTCCCCACAGCAGAGACTAGATTAATATAATGTCCTAGAATTAAACTATGAGAGTAACACACATTTTGAATATTTAAAAGTATTTTATAAAGATGTGTCGGTTAGCTCACCCAGTATAACAGCGCACCATATACAAAAGACTAAAGCCTTTACCGCAGCAGGCCGGATTAGATTCCAGCCTGTGACCCTTACTCTTGCTGCATGTCATCCCCTCACTATCTCTCACATTTCTATCTTTCAGCTGGTCTGCAAATAAAGGCAAGAAATGACTTTAAAAATAAAAATAAATAATTGATACTCACAAGAATTAAATGTGCCAGCCCATACTATAACTGTGAATATCTATTGCAGTTACAGTGTTTTCTGACTCTTCTTAGCAATTGCTTTGAAAGGTTTGAGCACATAGGTGTGTATTACCCTGTGTGTGTTACCCTATAAGCACCACTTCAAATGAAACTGTTCTGAACCAGTTACTGTCTTCAAGTCAGATACTAATTGACACAGCAACAGCCCCTGTATGCTTGAGTGTGTTTGCTGTCTGCCTGTCTGCCTACCTATGTGTGTATCAAAAAAATAAAAGCAACTACAAGGTCAAGTGTTCATCGATTATCTTTGACGAGCCTTCTTTTCACACCTCCCTTGTATTTCTCTGTGTGCATCTTTGTGTGACATCAGGGATCACAATAGTGTTTATTCCTCACTCTAAAGCCTGCTTGCATTGGGGGCTCTGTGGGCCGCTAATGACACTTGTAAAAGCAACGGCATTTTTTTTTGTGACAGACTGGAGTCGGTGTAGGTGCATATTTACCGATGTAACAATGAATAATGTAGCATGTTTGAGAGACAGCTTCAAGTAAATAATGTAGATGTGAGGAAGTGTTTTCTGTTTTTATACCATGTTAAGAGTCTGAGCCTTTCCACTAATGTGCTCAATCAGACCACAGCAGCTCTAGGGACGCAAATCTCGTGTGTATGGATTTAGAACCAACCTCAGTGCTGTTTTAAGATTTTATTTTTTTTTCTTCTAAGAGTTAAAGAACCTTTTCTGGTGTGTCTGAGAAATGTTACCATGTAGCCAGCAGTGCACAGATGATTGGTTTCTATTACTGACTTTCTGTAGAGAATCATAAGCCTTATGTACATGGAATGATATTACCTGGCGACAACCCACGCACCCTCGTGACCTGGTGATTTGTAATAAAAAATAAAAAAAAAAGCTCCTCTGCAATGTCAATACCATCCACGTTACAATCACAGCACAAATTACCTTAATTTCGGTGCTTGATATCACTGACAGTTTAAGTTGTTTTTGCCACGCTGTTTTAATTTGTCTGTACTATTTTGTAAAATGTGGATCCTCCTTCTGTCGGTGAAAGTAGTTATAAAGAGTTATAATGGAAAGTTTTCATTGTGTTCTCAGCAAAAAGTTTTTTTTTCCTTCAGCGAGTGTGTCTGGGGAACTGGTGATTTCAGCAGATTTCATTATTCCATGCAAATGTGTTTCACAAAACTCAGGGGCTGGGGGGTATCTCATGAATTACATGAGGTCCCCACATAATACTAGTCCCATGTGAATAGGGTCTTAGAATAGCACTGTGTTGTGCTGTTTTGTGGTTCATTGTGTGTGTGTGTGTGTGTGTGTGTGTGTGTGTGTGTGTGCGTGTGTGTGGGTGTGTGTGTGTGTGTGTGTGTGTGTGTGTGTGTGTGTTTGTGGGTTGCTCTTCTCTATTTTCAGAAGCACAGTTGATATAAAATATATGGACCATTGTCATCATGATTTGCTGTGTGTGTGTGTGTGTGTGTGTTTCCACTACAGGGAGGATGCAGAGGCTCCCAAGGCCAAGCTCGTGAAGCCCAACTCCCTGTCCTCGTCCCGTTCTGGCAGCTCACGTTCCGGCGCCTCCTCCACTCAGTCCATGGTGCACAACAGTGCCCAGCGTGGTCACCGCCCCCGTCCACCAGCTGTAGCAGCTCTCAAGGAAAACGGACAGCCTCCAGGCTTTCCCCAGTCCCCTCCAGCCTATACTACAGTGGTGCCCTCCAAGACCCCCGAGCCCCCTGTCACTCCCAAATTCAACTCCAGGAACATGTCTGGGCCAACACCCCCAACCCTCATGGTCCCCGCCCAGACGAAGGCCTTTCAGACTGTGTAGGACTGAAAGCCAACCACTTCCTGCAGCCATGTGAGACTCCCATCCCAGTCCAAACCCTCTAGCCCCCTTCCAAAGACTAAGACTCTTCCATAAACAAAGAAATGCAACTAGTTAAAAGGATGTAATTAAAAGAATCAATACTATAAGTCCAAAAGTACTTTTCATGAATGCATACTTAAAAAGGGAAAATAAGACAAGCTTGCCCCCTACTGAATTACATAAAACAACAAAAGAAAAAACAAGATGCGAGATGCAACACTGCTTGTGTCTCATGGCTAAAGGCAGAACTTATTTTCTGAGTTCTTTCTTTTGGCTTTTGAAGGCACATGGAAGCACCATGTTCAGCGAGGTAGAAGGGGCCCCCTTGTAGAGCTTTTATTTATTTATCAAATCAAAGGGTTAGTCATGCAGTGGAGGGGAGGGGAAGGGAAACAGCAACGGCTGGATAAGTAGATCCAAACTCTGAGCCTGGTACCAACGGAGTCATACAGCTGTTGAGCTTTGGTTGTCGACAAATACAAGATGGATACAAGTGGGGCAGAAACGAGGATGAAGAAAGTGCAAGAGTTCAAGACAACGACTGCTTTTTTTGTCTTTTTTTCTGAGAGGGGGGTGTGATTCTCTGATTCATGTCACCCCTGCGCTCCGACTTGCTGCCTCCAGCACCTGCTCTGAAACCACAAACCCCTTTGCCTCCCATGGGCTGGGCCAATTGTGCCCATCCATGTAGACAGACACAGTGTGCGGCGTGTGCATCATCTGCCTCAGTGCTCCCGGCCTTTTGTGCTCACGTAACGAACCCGTGGGAAACCACAGCGGTCCTGAGACTGACTCAGCTGGCTCACAAACAGCTCATCTGCTTTACCAATCAGCAGGGGAAACTTCAGGTACATGGATGTAGCACTGACAGTTGAGTCAAATCAATGGAGTTGTTAAACCCCTGCCCACATCCTGTCTTCATCTACGGACATCCTTTTCTGGTACTGAATATCTTCCCTGAATAATTAAATAGTATGTATTAGGCCTATAGCAAGTCAATACTTTAAATATAGGGGATAAGCATCTATTAGACCAGCTGGACTTTCTTTTATTTTGTGTCTCTTCTCTCTGAACAGGTTGTAAAGGGTGACAGACAGCTATATGTCCATTCATCCATATTAAGAAGTGCCACCAATCCCTAGGATGGGTTATTGTTGCTTTTTTTTTACTCTTTTGTTTACCTGCTACATTTATGAACTGAAACCAAAATCTGTCACCATGAATGTGTGATGTACAAAGATGGTGGATCCCATTTGTCAGCTTCCTGTAAAGGTACTGAATCAATATTCAAGCTAAGGCACAAAGAATTGACCTTGACGTTCAATTTTACAATTACTATGTCTGTCTGAATGAAGGGAGCGAGGAGAATGATTCGGTTGACTTCAGTTGTATAGGGCGTGTATGGTATCATTGTCAGTACTCTCTTTGGATCCATAACGATGGAGTGGTACGTGATTGCTGTCTCACTAAATCACCCGGTCCTGTTTGGTTATTGGTCGAGCTGTGCTATCAGCCAATCCCCATTTGTCGGATCCTCAGTCAGACCCAGTGCAGTTTGATTGAAAGTATCTGAAAATAAAGGGCAAGTAGCCTGTCTAGTGTGCCTTTGCAATCCCTCTTCGTTTTGATGGTTTCTTTCTTTGTCCTTATCTTCAGCACACCAGTGGTTCTCTGTTCACATCCGGCTTTGAGGGTCAACAGTAGGAAATGCTGAGAGATACAACTTCAGAAACTTGTCCTAGTAATAACAGATGCAGTCTAGGGAGCACCAAGCAGAGTGAATTATCCGTAGTGAGAAAGCAATCCCCTGCCATGGGACAATGTACTGTACATTCTGTAATCAGTCTTGTTTTATATTGTACATACAAATAGATATACGCACATGATGTCATTTAATTTAATAAATAAAGGTATGTGGGGGGAGATATACCGCTTACAAAAGAGTCAAATTGGATCCAAAAGTGAATTTAAACCTTGTGTTTTTGTACACATGTTGTGTATTAAGTGAAGCCGCCCTATTCTAATATCACTTTTGACTTTAAACTCAGTATTCATGTCCAACAACATATGTAATGGAAGGTACAAGTCTAGAATAGAAAATACAATCTTGTCGAAAGCAAGATACCTTCACAGCTACTGGCCAGATTCTCATGAGATGTTGTATGGATTTTATTGATCCCTTAAGAATAATTCCTCTGATTTTAGTGACGGTGACCTTTTCCTCCAGCACCACCACTGGGTCAGATTTTCCCTTGATCAGAAATTTGGCATTGACATATCACCAGATTTCCATAATAAAAACGTATCTATAGTCAACACGTAATGAATATTTTGGTGAACCCTGACCTTTAATCTGGCATGCCATTCAACTAAGATTTCCCCTTCAATCAAGATTAAATTGATTGATTTGAAATTTATTGATTTGATTGATTGATTGACTTGTGCATGAGATATATTAAAATCCAGTAGCAGATTGCCATAAAAATGTGTGAGCATGTTCATACTATCAAAGGAAATGAGCTGTTTTTATTTTAGTGACTCCATGGCCTTTACTCTCAGGACAAACTTTTTAAGCTCCACTACTGGTTCTACGACGAGCAAATTATCAGTATGTCCAAGACTTTAATATTATAGCGTGTAATGAACATTGCTATTCTCTCTGGGCCGGTAGCAGGGCTTTAGTGTTGTTTCACTTATAAATATTAATTTACACACAAAATTAAAAACTGTCTGATAAGATGAAGTAATTCAACCTCAAAAGTTTTGAAAACCAACATCTGTCTGAAAAGCACATGTGGTTTGACTTCACATGCAGGATTTTACATGTGACTTAACTGTAAGGGAAGATACTAAGAAAAATGCCTTTTATATTCAACTAGAGACAGCAGTTCATATTTGAGCAGGGAAGCTACTGTGTGTGTGTGTGTGTGTGTGTGTGTGTGTGTCTGTGCGTGCTTGCATGCATGCATGCATGTTTGTGAATGTGTGTGGGCGTGTATGTGTGGGTGTGTGCATGTAAATTCAGTATAAGCCCTTGGGCCACACCCACACATTCTCATGTTAGCCATTCAATGAGTGAGAAGGATCCAGGAATAATCAGGCAAAGTAACCTCTACCCAAATTAATATGACTGCAGACTGGCAGTGTTTATTTTAGTTTTCACTGACTTATATGCCTATTGCACTTGGCTTCACAGACAGCAGTCATGTTTTTGCTTGTGGGGGTGGTGTCTCAAGACAAAGCATGTCCATAATTCATAACTATCGTCAGTTCTGGAGGCCACTTGTACACTCCCTCCCTTCTCTTGCTGTCTCTTAACATAAAACACACTTGGCCCTGGGTGCACTAATGGCATCTCAAGGCATACACAAACAGTTGTATATACACACACATAAACAAGTACACATGGCACATTCAGGTCCACATGGAAACACAGGTGTGTGCTTCATGCACAGTCACAGTTGCACATGCACACATGCACTCAAACAAAAACAAAAGCCCAAACAGCAATCCTTGTTATTTGTGCTCCTTCAGAATCAATTTGATGGATTGAATGTCTGGAGGTATTACGACTGACTGATGGAACCAGGATACTAAATGCAGCACAGAAAGGGACACTTTATCACCCAAGGGACATCTGCACACACACACACACGCACAGATATACAAAAACAGTTACTGTAAAACAAAACACACAGACACATGCATGCAAACACACATGCACCCGGAAAGATAGACGCTGCTATGCAACAATCTGCATAGCATCTGCTCCAAGACGTTCTTCATGGGACAGTAGTACTGGGAATCAGGAGAGGTATAACAGAACTGATATTAAGCCAGGGCTGTAGGCTCTTGCCATTGAAATATCCTCCACCACAGATGAAAGTAGCAGTTGAGGTGGAGGATGGGATGCAAGTCTTCCAGCTGTTAAATTCCTCCAAGCTTTTTGATTTGCTTTCCAGCAACTGCAAGTCTCAGGTGGCAGATTCCCCAGTTTATGAGCCCTCACATTGCATCTCTCCTCTCATGTGTGCAGCTTTGTGCCCTGACAAAACTTGCGCTCTTTCCAACAAATGGATTTTAAGGAGCTTTTGTCAGTTCAGTAGAGAGTGGAGGAGGAAAGTCTTAACACACCTCAGTGTCAGCAGCACATTCAATACCATTCTTTAAAACAGTATCCATCAGCACTATATATTGTCTTGTTGTCAACACTCAAAGGTGCAGTAAACATGAAATCATTCATAGTTATCCTGCGTTATATGATAGTAGTATGAATCTCGTGTAGCCACAATGTTTCATGTTCTATTAAGCAGTTTTATTTCCGATTAAAGCTGTGGAGCAGGGCAAAGTGATGCTCAGACCTTGTGGTTTGGCCTTGTATGCCAGTATAGGGAATGTGATGTATTGTTACTTTTGAGAGAGGAGATGGATGGGGCTGTAGTCAACCTCAAGAAGGAAAGCAAAGGTACCTGCATGTCATAGGAGATTGAGCAGACGAAAGGGAATGCTTTGCTTTGATGTAACATAACTGTATTCGGCTAAAAATAGTTAAAAAATAAATAAAGATAATCTACAATTGTAAATATATTCACAGAAAATTTTATGAAGCTTTATTTTGTCTTCTTTATTTTGAATTTATCATCCATGTACTTTGCACTTTTTTGTGTGCTGTGCTCATCACCGGTCTGTGTGGGATCTGTGTGGTTGGCTGTTTCTCTTGACTACATTGTTTCGATGTCAGGGGGAGACACGCTCAGCGCGGCGTTACTAAAGGGAAATGTATGACACTTTTGTTTTCTTTTACTCTCATCTCTTTTTCTGCTGTGGCTTCTCTTTGGTTTTGTAAAACAGTTTGTTTGTTTGATGAAAACAATCCATGTAAATATCACAAGTAAAAAATGTATATTTTTACGACTTCTGAGTTATTACTCTTTCATTTGCAAATAAAATATTCAATGACTACTTAATTGGTCTTGTGGCATCTTCATTTGGTTTTATTTTCTCCTGTTGAGCTTCAACTGGTGGACAGATGGCCTTACATTCTCCTGCAAATTGTCTTGATAAACTTTGGAATAAATTTTCCGTCAATGATAGCAACCCTTCCAGGCCCTGAGGTAGCAAAGCAGCCCCAAATCATGATGCCCCCTCCACCATACCTCACAGCTGGGATGAGGTTTTGATGTTGGTGTGCTGTGCCTTTTTCCCTCCACACATAGGGTTGTGTGTTCCTTCCTACCAACTCAACTTTGGTTTCATCTGTCCACAGAATATTTTGCCAGTAGTGCTGTGGAACATCCAGGCGCTCTTTTGCAAACTCTGGACGTGCAGCAGTGTTTTTTTGGACAGTGGCTTCCTCCGTGGTGTCCTCACATTCTTATTTAGTGTTTTATGTATCGTAGAGTCGTCAACAGAGATGTTAGCATTTTCCAGATATTTCTGTGACACTCTAGGATTCTTCTTAACCTCGCTGAGCATTCTGTTCTTTGCTCGTGCAGTCATCTTTGCAAGACGGCCGCTCCTAGGGAGAGTAGTGCTTAACTTTTTCTAATTTATAGACAGTTTGTCTTACTGTGGACTGATGCATATCAAGTCTTTTAGAGATACTTCTGTAACCCTTTCCAGATTCATCCAAGTCACCAATTCTTAATCTTCGGTCTTCGAGAGCTTTTTTGGTCATGGCATGGTTCACATTAGGCAATGCTTCATGGGAATAGCAAATTGATGTGTTTTTATAGGGCAGGGCAGCTCTAACCAACACCTGCAATCTCATCTCATTGATTGGACTTAAGGTTGTCTGACTTCTGACTCCAAATAGCTTTTGGAGAAGTCATTAGCCTAGGGGTTCACATACTTTTTCCACCCTGCACTGTGACTGTTTACTCGGTGTGTTCAATAAAAAAATGAAAATATATAATTGTTTGTGTGGTATTAGATCAAGCAGACTGTGTTTGTCTATTGTGATGAAAATCAGATCACATTTTATGACCAGTTTATGCAGAAATCCAGGTTCACATACTTTTTTCCTGCTACTGTATTTAACACACCTAAGCGACATAGACATGTTCAGCTCAGGTATTTGTAAATATTTTTTTTGCAAAGTTTTCCTTTGCAGTGGGTTTTGGAATGTGTCAGTCCCCAGTCTCCACTGAACTGATCTTGGTGTCCAGTATGTTGATGGGGAGTGTTGAGGTCAGAGCCTCTTTTTATTCTCTGTAAGATACTGTATGAGTATTCACATAATAACAAGTCAACCTGAGTTGGCTGGCTAAAGTGAAATTTGACGGCTGCCAAAAAGCATTACATGGGTGAGAGACAAATATCACCCAGAAAGCAAAAAAATAAGCAAACATGGGTGTTATCAAAAACACAATATGAATGTTTTAATTTCTGCATTAAACAGTTTGATTCTGATGCTCAGCAAGTCTAGGAACAACCTTGTGTGCAATCAACAAAGGAAAGTTTTCAAAACAATTCCTGCTCACATGTTGCATTACCAGGTTTTTATTACAGAGTGATGGTAATGCAGTTATGGTAAATGACTGCAATGTGATGTATTTGCTATCTTAAGCAAATTTCGAGACTCAGTAAGTTGACTTACAAACTCATCTAAGTCAAATAAATTTTTTCTCTCCAAGCAACCTTTGTAGCCTAATTAATACCAAATCATATTTTGCTCTTGGTCTCCCTCTGTAATCTGCATGTAAGTCAGAAATCCTACTCATGAACTCACTTATGAACTCAATATATGATCTTATGATATGCTTTTTAGATATGCTAGTAGCATGGCTCCAGGGATGGCAATGTTGGTCTGTCACTTGACCTGTTGGTTGGTCCACCACAATTACTGCCATGAAAATGTCATTTTGCCCAGAGAATGAATCCTACTAATTTTGGTGATCGTGACTTCGCCTGTTACACCACAAGCAGGTCACATTTTTCAATTATACTTCGAATATCGCAACATTGATTTGATGAATTCATACAATATTTGTACAGACATTCATAATTCCCAGATTATTAATCCTATTGACAACGACATTTAGCGCCACCATGAGGTTGACATTTGTGTCTCGACAACTATTGGGATGGGTTTTCATTAAATGACATATCATTCATGTCCCCCCTCAGGATGAATTGTAATAACTTTGGTGATCCTCTGTCTTTTACTCTATGCCATAAACAGGTAAAGCATTTTATATGTCAAATACCTTGTTCTAAAAGCAAATACCAGGAAAGCAACGGAAATTCCCATCGGTCTTAGTTGCGTTGTGTGCTAATTAGCAAATATTGGCACTAACATGCTAAACTTTGATGGTGAACATGGTAAATGTTATACCTGCTAAGCATCAATATGCTTGTATGGTCACACTAACAATGACTACACTATTGAGGTATAGTAGTAATTTATTACTTAATTCATATTTCTTTTATATTCATTTAAAAGTAAGGAACAGGCATATGAATATATAATTGTCATGCCATTCAAGGGCCAGAAAATGTAGAACCCTGAAGAAAGTGTTATGCATATGCAGCCAGTAAGCATTTTCATTGGAATGAATGAGGCATCATCCAGTGCTCTTACATAGGGCCATACCAGGACCTTCATACATGGATTAAACATACAACATCACTGATATGGGCTTTGAAGTTATTTTATTACAGCCTGGACATCACCATCTGTAAGTCCATCATGATCTGTGGTCTCATAGTGGCTTAGGACACAGCAATTGGGCTTGTCCTTTCACCTCCATAGTCTCTCTCGATCTCCAGCCTTTCATCGTGACACTCACACCCCTGGCAACAAGGTCAGGGATATCTATTGACCTGTCAGCCACTTATTGACTGACATTCATCTCTTCCCTCTGAATGTTCTTCTTATGTTGACAACCTATTGAACTGCCAAGATGGAGTGTCCGTGTCAACCCTGGTTAAAGAGACAGGGTGTGACTTTATCTTTACTTCAAGGATGCACACAAAAGGTACGACACAAAGTCACAGAAGTGGGTTGAACATGTGGAAATAAAGCTCTGAGTAAATGCACACGAACCAGTCATGGGGGATAATACAATTACCAGTTTGTTCTCTGACATCTGTTTGTTGAGTAGTTGGCTGCAGACTGCTTGCTAAATTTACATCTTTTCAAAACACAGCATCCATTTTAAGCAAGATCAATTTTCAAGGCCATGGTCGCATTTCTCTACTCTCTGTTCCATGCCTCTGTGCCCACTGTTCCACATGATTGGCCATGTGTGATGACACTGCCATAAAGCTTTCTCACTGGCATGTACACGCACATACACACTTATCAGTGCATTCAAGTGCTGCGTTGACGTCGTTTGGTTACAGCGTGAACCATCAGAAAACTGATGAAGATGGTGATTTCCAGTGTTACAGAGAGAATATGTTATTTACACTTAGATAGACATAATCCACATTTGGCTATTTTGTGTGTTTATTTAGGAAACATCACTGTTACAAATCGTCTAAGAGCATGTGTCACAATTAAGAATTAACAACTATCCCAGTACAAAATAAAATATGTCATCACACAGAAAATAAATTTTTTGGCTCCAAGCGAGCTTTGTAGCCTAATTAATACCAAATCGTATTTTGCTCTCGGTCTCCCTCTGTAATCTGCAAAAGTAAATACTTTTTGATTGCCACACAAGGCCTTCATAATTGAAGTCACTTATATAATTGCACCCCCTGGTGTTGATTGGGAATAGCTCTCCTGTTATCTGTGATTCTCATAGGCCCTTAATAAGATGAGAGAAATCCTAAATCAATGAGACGAGAGAAATCACACATCGTCAGTTGAGATTAGCTAATCAGAAATCTCATGCATAAACCATATCAACAGAAAGGCAAATTTTGGAATGTGGCAGTCTAGCTGAACTATAAATGTTTGTATCATCCTTTCTTGGACATTGACCTTGTCACTATTCACCAGTTATCATTTTCTGTGTCCCCACCGAAAACTGTTTCCTAATTTAACCATGAACACTGTTTGTTAATAAATTATAAAAGTTATCCATTCATGTAGCGACACATTGTGCACTGTTGTGCTATATGGCTCCGTGGAAGAAGATAACTAATATTGTTGGTCTGTCACATTGAGTATAGGTGCTGTACCTGAGTGGCTTTGCTTGAAGCTCCCTCTGGTGGAACCTGATATGTGTACCAGGTGCAACACAATATATTGATAAATGGGGTTGAAGCAGAAGTGTGGACTGCTGCTGTTTCGATTTTAATAAAAAAAATAAAAAATTACTTTTATCCATGATAAACTCATCCATGCATTTCATCAATCTGAAACCTTTGACAACCGGCTTTAAAAAGAATGGTTTAAAATCACAGTATTCCAGCACACCACTGATGGCGATAAATTAGCTTCACTATTTTGGAATAATACTGTGGACTTTTCCCAGTGCTTTGTGTGTCTTTGCACTGATTATCTCTAGCTAATGAACACTGCTCTGTGGCCCACATCTAAAGTATATTTCACTCTCTGACAACTACACTAATTATAGTGCTGTCATAAATTTAGATAGAGAGGTTAATAGCATGCTATTTCTGACGCTCGTTCTCTGCTGCAATTCCACTTTAAAAACTTGAGTTGCATATAGACGGACTACGGAGAAATTATCCATTTGTGGAGGCTATATTGTACCTGATGCTGTTCTATCTGACAGGCCCGATTATAATTAATGCACCTATGAGATCCCTGATAAATGTGAGCATTAATTTAAATTGTGATTCTCTGAGGTTTAAAGGTGAGAAAAAGTTGCTTAACTAGAACAACTGATGTGTTTCATGTAGAGCTTTTAATTGAGCTGGTGCAGGATGAGTCACCTTTTTTTGGTACTCTGTCAGAAAATGCCTGCAAACTGAGCTTAGTCTCACAAGTCACAAGATATACAGCCAACAAGATAGCTTAATATTCAATAATTAAAGTATTTGATTTTCCTTTTTAAACATGGAAAGCAAGATGCATGAATATCGATTTAGTAAACTAGAAACCTAATTCTGAAAGCTATTTGTCCATCTAATTGAAAAATGAGGCAATTAATGATACAGTATCTTTTAATGGCGCAAGCAAGTAAAATTAACTGTCGGCTAAATTAGACAAAGGAGATCCTTAATACTGTACTCTGAAGAGGAGAACCACTCTTTTCTGATCAGTATTTCACCTTCAGACACCTTCAGAGTGTTTTTCTTTTAAATTTACAAAATGTACATCTAAAATGTATTACAGTACAGTTTGCATCATTTCAGAACTATGAGCAAAAGTTAACAAAAGTTAAGGACCCTATTGCATTCAAGACTTCAGATTACCTCACCCACTATTGCATCAACAAGTGACAGGTAAAATGAAAAAACAAAAAACATTTTGACATCTGTGGTGATGACATTTCTCTTTTGGTGGCACTTTTTTGTAAGGATGTCATTTTTAACACTTATATCTTAGAAGCCAACAATGCCTTCTTCAATGCGTTTGAGAACTAATCATTGAATGAGAATCCAAATCTTGTCAGACAGAGAATAAATATGTGATGCTTATCCTTAACACGAATAATCATCACCTTAACCATAACCGTGACTACTTTCAGGAAAACATCAATTAACCTTTCAGAAAATTCTTAATTTATACTTTTCCATCTTAAAAAATCTCAAAATGTGCGTAAATGTGCCTGTGAAAGATAAATCATTGCATGCAGTAGACTATAAAATGTGTGTGAACTCCGTTCAAATGCCTTTGTACTTTTGTACACGCCATCTTTACCTCTAATCGCTAATGTAGAGGCACAACGAGGGCACTGGAGAGTCTGATAGAATGAAGACTTTTTTATAGTTATATAATAGTTATATATTATAGACAAAGTGAGTGAAATAACTTTCTCACTTAACTGGGAACCCTCTCGAGGACACCCGCAGGTCCCCAGACTCCACTTCGAACAGGAGGCAGTTCCACCTCGCCTTGCAGACCGCAGAGCAGATCCAGCTGCTGGTGAAACACAATGTAGCCTTCATTGGGTAGTAGTAGTAGTATCTCCACACTGAATGGGCTGCAGAACTCAGAGAACTTATGTTAGCAAGTTTGCTAAACACCGTTACCAGAGCGCACACCTGTTACAGAGGAAATGGCCTTCGGGCATGTCATCCCTCAGCTGAGGCTGGAGGAGCCAGCAGAGGACGGGATGTTCAGGAGCATCGCCTTCCGCCCCTTCCAGCATGGTCACCAGCAACGTGGGAAGTCAGTTTCTCCCTGCAGTGATAGAAAACGACACAAGTAAGACTTCTTTACAGCCGTGGGGTTGAAGGGGGTTAGGCTTCCAGTGAGGAGAGAAAGTTTTGAATGCCCAAGGCGATTATTGTGGGTGATGTTGAAAGGATTAAATGTACTAGGTGTCAAAAGATACAGCTAACGTTACAGCCTTCCCTCCCATATACTGTAGTGTAATGAAAAATAAACCATAGTAATCCACTTTAAGAGTGCAAATTCAGCCCTCGTTCTCGCTCTTTTTGAATGTCAGATGTATTAACTACAGTGTCACCATGGAGAAAAGGAGAACGATGTAAGTAATGCAGCAAAAAAGCTCTAATGAAACCATTTTCTATTTAAAGAACATCTAAATAATTTTTACACAAATTGTCTTTATTTTCCTGTTTTTTTAGACGATTATGACCAATTTTAGTATTCAGGAGAATGAAAGAATTGAGTGAATTAATGTGTTGATTCTGCCAAAGCACATTAGAAACCCAATGAAAATAGTAATTGGTCCGCTGAAGCAAAGAAATACGTTATGTTTAAACCTGTGTGCACTGATGTGTACATTGCTATTTATTAATGTAGTCCGTTTTCGTAGATGAGATGATTGTTCGGAAGGCACAGATTTTCTTGACCAGCTGTTTCTCGTTGTTGATGACAGTTTCACTGATTTGTAATGTGGGAGTTAAAGGGGTCAGGTAGAGCTTATTCTCAGCAGACATTTTGGGTCATAGCAGCAAAAGCACATGTGTAATTGTTAACATTAAAAACGACTGCATTCCATTTATGTAACCTTGTTTCACGGCCCTGGTATTGTGCATGCTGGCTCACTGTCAAGGCTCATGGGACACTTTATGGAACAGATCGTTAATGACATTTGTTTCATTTCCTGTGCTTTTTCTACTACAACAAGTCAAAATGTGTGCTGTAGAAAAGAACAGGGTATATTTTGAGTGCTGCAATTAGCAGCATAACAGAACACACAGCATACATTTAATGTTAAATCCTGTTCTACCTGTGCAGCATGAAATATCCATATGCTATTGCTACTGTACTGAAGGCTAGAGACATATAGACATAATTATTGAAAGATTGTAGACAAATGAAGAATAGATTTGGGTACTACTGAGACCAAACCGCCGGACAGGTACCAGGTAACAGGTACAAGCCTGAAATAATTGAAAATAAACATCTAGTTGAAAGTTAAGGCGAAAAGATGAGTTTTAAGTTTGGATTTAAAGCTGAGTCAGGGTGGAATATAAGGTTTAAGGTGATCAGACGGGTGTGATTGGGCGTGCTCATTTACAAGTCATCAATAACACCTTAAAATTTGATCTGACATGGATAGGGAGCCAATAAAGGTAAAAGGGAAGCTAAAACTGTTGAATTAGGGTTTTCTAGTTACAATTAAGATTCTTGCTGCAGAACTCTGGTCAGACAACAAAATGTTATAATAATCAAGTCTAGATGAAATAATAATATATAATAAATAAATAATAATACATAATAATAAATAATAATCAAGTCTGGATGAAATAAAGGCATCCAGACAGAAACTGATTTCAGCTATGTTGCACAGGTGGAAAAAGACCGCCTCGGTGTGCTGATCAAAAGAGAGGGCAGGATCAAACATAACACCAAGATTCTTGGCTGTCAAACTTTGATAAGTCATTGAGAGTCACTGATACTTGATCAAACTTGTGTCTATGTCGAGTAGGACTTAGGAGTTTCATGCCCTAATTTTACACTATAGCTCTGCTTATACTGTGTTTTCAGTATGTACGGTGTTAACACTAGAAACATGACAAATAAACAATTAAAATGCTAGCATATGATTTTCATAAAGTGATTTTGATGTTAATTTACAGTATAGTGTCCCACAATACAAGGTACAAAAGAAATGAAGAAAATACTCAAAAAAATCCCTGTGAAAACAGCACTCACAGTAGTATTCAGACAGAGTTTTCCATTTCCCTGTTAGTGTGCGTCTACAAAATGTGTACTTTCTTGTGTACTACATGTCAAAATAGTGCACTGTCAGCACGAGTAGATAGCGTACTTTATACTTTGTGTCTACACACAGTCTAAAATTTTAACATTTAACGTTTTTTTCCATAGTGAGGTGTTAATTTTGTGTGATTCTGCATCCAGCTGATGGAAAGTTTCATAAATTGTGAGCTTTAGTTAAGGAACTTAACTTAAGCAACAAGACAGTGGTGAGAGATATTGCTGTGAAACTGCAGACATCCCCGCCTGTTGCTATGGGAGCTGTCACCTGGGACAGTCAGGATCTAATTGTGGCTTTGTCTAATATGAAAACGGGCTGTTAGCAGCCACAGCAGAATGGTGATTAGGTATCCATCTCTTCCTCTGTTGAACAGTTATCAACCCCTCCAATGTCATGAATCTATCTTGTGATTCTCTGGGTAGTAATGATGCATGCCAACTGTGTCAGAGCCAGATTACACAGCTCAGTGATCGTGTTAGCACACTAAGGGGCATCTGTCTAATGATGTGGTTTCTAAAGAGAGCTTCTGGGCTCAAAAAACTGTGTTCTGCACAGTGATCATATTAAACCAAAGGTGTGATAGTGTGAAATATGCCAAATTTCTTATGACATACCCTCACTCTGGCTGAAATTCACAAGAGTACTTTCTGCCCTAAGGAGATGCTTCAGACAGTGCTTGCTTTAATCACATAGGAATCACGTTATGAGGGAAAGACATTGAATGTGTGTGTGTGTGTGTGTGTGTGTGTGTGTGTGTGTGTGTGTGTGTGTGTGTGTGTGTGTGTGTGTGTGTGTGTGTGTGTGTGTGTGTCACTTTTGTTGGAAGCAGTATAGTATTATCTTTTCTGATCATTATCCTTAGTGCCCTCTTAACTGGTATGAACATAGCACAAAGAATGTCTTCACACTTACAATTTTGGGGAATCATGGGGCATTTTAATGTTCCAAATTGCAGACAAATATGAAAATGGTCTTCAGTGGTGTGACATTTAACATTAGGAGCTGAAGGACACTGTCAGCTCCACTGAATGGCGCATAGCTGTCAATTGCCAGGTGCCCAAGCTTGTCCCAGGTGAATGTAATTTGAGGTTTTGTGTAATTGTGCTGCCAGCCCCTCTGGCGGTCTCTGTGGCAGTATAACACTGTAAAAGTGTCACTGCAGTCCTATCAGTTTTTTGGGCTACATTGCCGCTGTTTTTTGCTGTGGACTAAAAATCTGTGACATTATTCATCACTGAATCATTTTTTTGCATTGCCTG
Organism: Micropterus dolomieu; assembly: GCF_021292245.1. Classification (NCBI taxonomy): domain Eukaryota; kingdom Metazoa; phylum Chordata; class Actinopteri; order Centrarchiformes; family Centrarchidae; genus Micropterus; species Micropterus dolomieu. The sequence goes on from NC_060166.1 coordinate 14,813,970, forward strand.
CAAATGTGTAGCTGTCATTTGCCAAATGATATGATTCACAAGTGATAATGTTGCAACTTGCAAAACTCATATTATGTAAGTTTGTGTCGATGCAACTTCTTGCAGGGCTGGTATTTAGTAAACCCATAACTTCTGCTTTGCTCTTTTGGTGCATACTGTACAGGTTCGGTCAGCGGGAATTTTATTGCCAGTTGATTAAATTGCTCTTGGGGAAGAACTAATAAAGAATTCTTCTGGTCCAGCCCATAACACTTCTCCTAGGCTGGCATCACCTCAAATGGATGAGTATGGATGTTTTCTCTACTTCACCTACTCATTTCTAATCAGCAGATTTAACAGCCACTGCTGCCAACCTCGCAAAAAAGAGGTCTAATTAGCTAAAAGAACAGTGAAGGGCTTTTGTAAAATATCATATGGTATAATAACTCATTTAGTTTTACATAAAATCATACCTTGTTTTTAGAGTGTCCATTTCAATTCCTTTTTCACAATAATAATATTGATTTAAAGGAACTGTTACATATTTAAATAGATCTGTTGAAAAAACATCTTCATATTCTGTCCATGTATGATTGCCAGTAAAACAGCAACAGGTAACAGGCAAGTAACACTCATTAACTAAAATATAAACTAAGCAAAAAAAAGTATTTTTTTGTCCCTGGATATTTATATTATTTTTTTGTTTGATAAAAGATTGTAGTATTTCTGGAATGTGTCACAGTTGTGCTAATGTACATATGCAGGCAGATGGAGAAGTGTGTTAAAATCACATCCTGACCTGTCAATCAAGCTAGTTAATCATGTTTCAGTCATCCCTTCTCAGCTTTTCAAACCAGCAACAGCCTGGAAGCTAGTGTCACAGTGTGCAATGATGGGAATCTTTGTGTTGTCATGTGTTGGCAAGTGTCTGCACCTCTTTGACTGAGCATGTTACACCTCATTCAGAGCTCATTATGCTTTTGTTACTGGGAAATTCAGTCAGCTCACAGGTAAACACATGGCTCATGCAAATGGCAGTGGACCTGGCTGAGGTGAGGTGATGCACATCCTGCATCACACACAGTCAAGGGAGCCCCTCACTGTTGGGGATTTACCAGCTGCTTTTTCATGCTGCAGTGAGAGCATTCAGTCTAGGGTGGCAGAAAAGGCTAGTTGAGGATCTGCAGAGACCTGGACCAGAAGTTCATTTTTTCCAGTGGTATGAGTCAAACAAAATTTTGTGGATATGAATTGGATGGACAGTGGCAGTGCACACATTAATCTCCCCATGAATGGATGCAGAAAGTGTGAAGTGAAACCGAGTGTTACAAATGTAGTTAAAGGAGATATGGGTTCCAACAACTGAAAAAAGTTGGCGTCGGTTGCTGCTCGGCCAAAATGACCAAAATGTTAATATCTAATTATAACTATATCTGCCCCTTTTGGCTTACTCAGGCTTTGCTTTGACCTTTTCTCTGTAGTGCATTCATGTCTTTGTGTCCTTAGAGTGTTATGGAAACAGGTGCATTCCTAATTAGACTGTGTGATATGGAGCCTGAATGGTTTTATATTTTTGAATTGAAGTTTGAGTTCTGGGGCTGATTCCGATGTACTTTCTTCTCTGTAACAGCACCCTAGTAAGTGGATGCTGTGACAGTGGATCCAGTGTGTGTGTGTGTGTGTGTGTGTGTGT
>NC_060166.1:14815741-14841122 GCF_021292245.1 Micropterus dolomieu
TGTGTGTGTGTGTGTGTGTGTGTGTGTGTGTGTGTGTGTGTGTGTGTGTGTGTGTGTGTGTGTGTGTGTGTGTGTGTGTGTGTCACTTTTGTTGGAAGCAGTATAGTATTATCTTTTCTGATCATTATCCTTAGTGCCCTCTTAACTGGTATGAACATAGCACAAAGAATGTCTTCACACTTACAATTTTGGGGAATCATGGGGCATTTTAATGTTCCAAATTGCAGACAAATATGAAAATGGTCTTCAGTGGTGTGACATTTAACATTAGGAGCTGAAGGACACTGTCAGCTCCACTGAATGGCGCATAGCTGTCAATTGCCAGGTGCCCAAGCTTGTCCCAGGTGAATGTAATTTGAGGTTTTGTGTAATTGTGCTGCCAGCCCCTCTGGCGGTCTCTGTGGCAGTATAACACTGTAAAAGTGTCACTGCAGTCCTATCAGTTTTTTGGGCTACATTGCCGCTGTTTTTTGCTGTGGACTAAAAATCTGTGACATTATTCATCACTGAATCATTTTTTTGCATTGCCTGCAAATGTGTAGCTGTCATTTGCCAAATGATATGATTCACAAGTGATAATGTTGCAACTTGCAAAACTCATATTATGTAAGTTTGTGTCGATGCAACTTCTTGCAGGGCTGGTATTTAGTAAACCCATAACTTCTGCTTTGCTCTTTTGGTGCATACTGTACAGGTTCGGTCAGCGGGAATTTTATTGCCAGTTGATTAAATTGCTCTTGGGGAAGAACTAATAAAGAATTCTTCTGGTCCAGCCCATAACACTTCTCCTAGGCTGGCATCACCTCAAATGGATGAGTATGGATGTTTTCTCTACTTCACCTACTCATTTCTAATCAGCAGATTTAACAGCCACTGCTGCCAACCTCGCAAAAAAGAGGTCTAATTAGCTAAAAGAACAGTGAAGGGCTTTTGTAAAATATCATATGGTATAATAACTCATTTAGTTTTACATAAAATCATACCTTGTTTTTAGAGTGTCCATTTCAATTCCTTTTTCACAATAATAATATTGATTTAAAGGAACTGTTACATATTTAAATAGATCTGTTGAAAAAACATCTTCATATTCTGTCCATGTATGATTGCCAGTAAAACAGCAACAGGTAACAGGCAAGTAACACTCATTAACTAAAATATAAACTAAGCAAAAAAAAGTATTTTTTTGTCCCTGGATATTTATATTATTTTTTTGTTTGATAAAAGATTGTAGTATTTCTGGAATGTGTCACAGTTGTGCTAATGTACATATGCAGGCAGATGGAGAAGTGTGTTAAAATCACATCCTGACCTGTCAATCAAGCTAGTTAATCATGTTTCAGTCATCCCTTCTCAGCTTTTCAAACCAGCAACAGCCTGGAAGCTAGTGTCACAGTGTGCAATGATGGGAATCTTTGTGTTGTCATGTGTTGGCAAGTGTCTGCACCTCTTTGACTGAGCATGTTACACCTCATTCAGAGCTCATTATGCTTTTGTTACTGGGAAATTCAGTCAGCTCACAGGTAAACACATGGCTCATGCAAATGGCAGTGGACCTGGCTGAGGTGAGGTGATGCACATCCTGCATCACACACAGTCAAGGGAGCCCCTCACTGTTGGGGATTTACCAGCTGCTTTTTCATGCTGCAGTGAGAGCATTCAGTCTAGGGTGGCAGAAAAGGCTAGTTGAGGATCTGCAGAGACCTGGACCAGAAGTTCATTTTTTCCAGTGGTATGAGTCAAACAAAATTTTGTGGATATGAATTGGATGGACAGTGGCAGTGCACACATTAATCTCCCCATGAATGGATGCAGAAAGTGTGAAGTGAAACCGAGTGTTACAAATGTAGTTAAAGGAGATATGGGTTCCAACAACTGAAAAAAGTTGGCGTCGGTTGCTGCTCGGCCAAAATGACCAAAATGTTAATATCTAATTATAACTATATCTGCCCCTTTTGGCTTACTCAGGCTTTGCTTTGACCTTTTCTCTGTAGTGCATTCATGTCTTTGTGTCCTTAGAGTGTTATGGAAACAGGTGCATTCCTAATTAGACTGTGTGATATGGAGCCTGAATGGTTTTATATTTTTGAATTGAAGTTTGAGTTCTGGGGCTGATTCCGATGTACTTTCTTCTCTGTAACAGCACCCTAGTAAGTGGATGCTGTGACAGTGGATCCAGTGTGTGTGTGTGTGTGTGTGTGTGTGTATGAGGATACTAACGACGACTAAGTCAATTCTGTGACTGCTAAACGAGGCAGATCCAAGCCTTGGTCGAGGAATTGATCTTTCTTATATCCCTGTGAAATCTCATGCAGCAGCTCCCTCTGATAATCCACAAGCACAGCCAAGATCAAAGCCATGAAGCAGTGTATTTTAAATCTGGATGTAAGAAACAGGCTCGCCCATCCTGGCCTATTTTGGCAAGCAAAACTACTAAATGGCTGATTGTTGACAATAGAGAGAGAGATAAAAGATGGTGAATTGCCTACGTTCTCATTAAAATGTGTTACTTGAATGAAAGTACTTGAAAATTCCTTTCACCAATGTTGGTGCACATTTGTCTTTCACAGTACATTTGAACTAGCACATATTAGAAGGGTTTTGTGCTACTTATCTTACTGGTACTCATTTGCATGCTACAGTACTGGGCCTCAATTCTTCTTGTACAATGCACTGTGAAACCCTCTGGGAAGCTTTGGAAAATACTTTTTTATTCATCGCAAACTACACTTGCATTGAAAACTTTCCAGACTCAATAAAAAATGCTTTTGAACTCCCACAAATATTTCATCATTCATTGAGGTTTAACTTGATCTACTTTGGGTCCTTTATCTGCAGCAATCATTTAAATTGCAATGTATAAGAATTTAACATTGAAAAGTTAAAAAACATTCAAAAATGAAGTAAACAAAAATGATCAAAAGTTTTATCCAAGTATTGTGCATATATATTGTGCATATATTGCAGCTATATCAACTGAATTTAGCATGCTAACCAGCTAACGCGGCCCATCCTGTCTCGTAATACCACCTTGTACCCATAGACTGTATATAAAGCCCCTTTTCCACTGCACGGTACCAGCTCAACTCGGCTCGACTCGCCTTTGTTTGGTTTTCCATTGCGGAAAAGTTGTACCTCTAAAAACACAGCAGACTACTGATTGGTCAGAGAGAATCGTCACTATTCACTGCGTCATCATTGCGTGCGAGAGACAGAGGCCAGCAGCAGAAAGTTTTATATTTTACAATTTTTGTATATAATTTGGTCACTAATGACCAAATGAGAAATTTTGAGGTGAGAAATCAACTGTGTACATTTTGAATATTGACAGTTTTACGAAAAGTGATGGTGGAACAAAAATGTGCTTGAAAGTTTTCGGAGTTGAGGAGCTCCGAAACTGGCAGCGGGGGAAGCCTACGGCAACCCGCGGGAGCAGCTTGCAAGGCCGGCCAGCCACCCGCTCACAGAGCCCTCTGCTTCCACCATCACACAGACCGCTGCAGCAATAACAGCAGAGGAAAACACAGCGGGAAGGTTTTCATACCGCTTATCTGTCTTTACATTCTGAGTAATGTTGAAACTTTTTAACTTAAATAAAGAGAAAGCTGTGTGGATCGCAGGTGTGTGTGTGTCGCATTGAACATTACGTCGCGGCAGTTGTGTACTATCGGGGAACTATCTCAGGGTACAATCTGCAGTGAAAAATGGAGCACAGCCAAACTGAGTCGAGAACTGCCCCAACTCGCCCCAACGTTTTAAATCATTGTTAAAAACACATCTCTTTTCTTTGGCATTTCCTTCGAGTTAAGTCTGTTATTATTCCTGGCAATTTTAATATCACTATATATCGTATACTGTATATTATAATGTTTTATTGCTTTTACTGTGTGAGTAGTGTCTTGTTGTTGTATTTAACCTGTGAAGCACCTTCGCCAACCTTGGTTGTTTTAAGTGTGCTATATAAATAAAATTGATATTGATACTGATATTGATATTGAGTAGAGTCGAGGCGAGTTGAGCTGGTAATGGAAAAGCGCCATAAGAAGTGGATGGAGTCATCATGACGTCACCCATTGGTTTCTGGACTGCTGTTTTGAAGCCTCGAGTCTGACCGTTAGGGTGCAGCCATTTTTTGCTACCAGCAGCACCGGACGTGACCATATTTGGAAGAGACGGTGGAGCTAGCTAGCTTTCTTAGCTAGGTGCATCTGTAATTGACGTTAACTATCATTTTAACTGGGATGATAATTTTGTCTAGCGAAAAACTGGCTTAAAACAAAATGCACTCACCAGGGAAAGTGAACAGCCAACTCCTAATAAGCTTTTTCAATGGCTTGTCAATCACAGATTGTCCGGCCCTGAAGCATACTCTGCTTTATGGTCTATTTTTCTCTAAATGTGACCATAATTTACTAAATGAACATCAGCGATTGAGACCATAAACTCACAGGAAAGCGTTTACTGAAGTAATAAATTGGGTGAGAAGTAGGGTCATTTTACCATTATTTCTAATGGAGCCCAACTTCTTTTTGCAAACAGAGGAGTCGCTTCCTGCTGGCCGTTTGATAGAATGCAGGTTGAAGGGACTTCTGCGTTGGCAGCTTGCTTGTACCTCAAGCGGCATTAGTCTGTGTTCTGTCCTGGTCCAGCCATGATGACTGGGAGCCTTCTTAGCCCAGTTCTGTTGCTCGCTCAACTGGCTCTGGTTCTGGTGCCCATTCCAGGCTCGGTCAGCTAAAAAAACATGTGTTTTTACATCTGTGTTGTGTAAAATCAAATCCACAAAAATACAGATCGTTTTTTTTCTGTGGTACACATTGGACAACAATGGACCACAAATGTGTAAAAATGTGTTTTTATTACCCTTTAAAATGTCAATAGAATAAAACTTATATTAAACTTATATTATTAATATCCTTAACATACACAAGTGTTCTACTTATTGGCAAATAATGTGGTCATTGGGATGTGTCTGCATAGATTTAGTTAGGTTTGTGGCAGCTGCATTTTAGCTGGAGATGGTAGATGATTATAAGATTAAAGCTAGACTACAGGGAATTTGCTGTGTTCACATTTAAAAGAATCGAAGACATTGAATACTTTCAAGTAGCTTAGAAAAGCCAGTGTTGTCGTCTCGCAATGTCCCCAGACTCTACACAGCATATGCTGTTGGTCAGATTTGGCATAGAAAAACTATTATATGTTCCTTAGACAGATGTATACTGTAGATTTACAGCAGTGAACCCTCACTTGTCTGTGACTTTGACTGTTATTATATTAAAAGTTATTTTCCCTAAAATAATAAATGGTTAACTGGTCTGTTTGGTCCATAAATGATCAGTTTCTGCAGCATTCAGTAGCTGAGCAATCAGGCTGCAGAGTCAGTTAAGCTCCTCTGCAAGGTAATTAGATTCAGATTATCCAAACAACAAAAGCTATAATCCTGCTCAAATTCAGTGCATTCTGTTGGTGTTGAACTGGCAGAACTGTTAACAAACTGCAGCCAGAGAGATTATAAAACTGAGCTGTTTATTGGATCACAAGGCGCAAGTTTACCCACATTAATGTTATGCCATATGTCATGGTGAGCACTGCATAAATGCCTCTGTGTCACAGCGATATATTAATGTGTGTGTGTGTGTGTGTGTGTGTGTGTGTGTCATTTCCTGTTACATATGTTGTTGATTAATGAACTGGTTGTATAAGTGATGTTTAAAGATATGGGTGTGAAAGCAGATAGATACTTATAGAAAAATAATCATGGCAGTAATTAATACCAACAGAATCTTTTGAAAGCTTTTTGTTGGGGTAAGGGGAAAAATTGATTCATGTAAAAATAGCAAAATGTTTTTCAGCAGTATAGTTTCAATCTTCTCTTGCTGCTGTCAATACTTACGTCCTTTAAGGCTTCCGTACAATTGCAGCAAAAAGTGTGGCTGGCGACTAGCTAGTCAGCTGCTGTTAATGCTCTCGGACAGGGTCCAAAATTAGCACTCACCAATAAAAAACTACATTGGCGAATAAAATATGATGTCAGGCCCCATTGGCAGGTTTCCGACAGAGACCTGCTTGACTACAAATTCATATCAAACCACAACACATAAGTTGACTTGCTGTTTTGCATGACCATCAATAATTGTTTCGCAATTCTTGCTGTCCACTGTCCACAACAGTTATCTAGGTAGCTAAGTGTTTCCATTGGTAATTTTTACATGGTAAGTTACACACAACTCTGCTGTCAAGAATGCATGTGTGCACTGTAACATGAATAGGTACTTTTAATTTCAGCTATGATCTCCAGTGGGCTACTGGTGAGCATGTTTCTGACCAAACTGCCAGAAACAGGCATGAGGGCCCCATATCCTCTAGTGGCCTGTGTGCTCACTGCACAGCAGCGTGCAGCTCGATTGGCAATCGCCAGCAAACACCAGAATTGGCAGGTCCGCCCCCGAAAGCAGATCCACACTGAGCACATGTGACAGATGTTGCGAAGAGTCTGGACACGCCATGGTGAATGTTATGCTGCCTCATCCAGAATGACCGGTTTGGCGGTGGGTCAGTGATGGTCTAGGGAGGCATCCTTGGAGGATCGCAGAGACCTCCACGTGCTAGCTAACGGTACCCTGACTGCTGTTAAGTACCAGGATGAAATCCTCAGAGCCACTGTCAGACTTTACACAGTGTAGTTGGCCCTGGGTTCCTCCTTGACTGGCCCTCACTTTCCCCAGACCTGAATCCAATTGAGAACCTCTGAGACATTATGTATCAGTGCATCCAGCACTGCCAAGTAGTGCCGTCTCATTAGGAGCATGCTGAGACATTGTCGGGAATGCATACAGGCACGTGGGGGCCATGTACATTACGAGTTGCCGTGAGCAAATTGGATCGGCCTCAGATTATCAAATTTTTTACTTTTTTGGGGGGGGGGTTGAATCCAGGCCTCAATTGGTTGGTTATTTTCGTTTCCATTGATCATTACATCATCATTACATTACATCATTACATCATTTTGTTCTCAATGAATTATACAATGTACAGTAAAGATTTTAAACTTTTAACTATTTTGTTCATCATGATCTCATGTGTGATGAAGTGTTCCCTTCATTTTTTGAGCAATGTATTAAAAGTACTCAATGCAGAAAAATGCAACAGTCCTACCATTATTAAAAGTAAATTTAAATTATTAAAAAGAAAAGCAGCAAATTTGAGCAAATTAACATTTGAAGATTTATATGAAAGAAAAAAAAATAGTTGAAACCCCCAGCATCATTGCCCCACAAGCAAAATGAAACTCAAGTAATACGGGAACGCTACAAATGCCCGGGTTTACCTCGTATGCCATCACCCAGAGCTGCTTTCGTGCCATGATCTGCCACACTGCCTGTCTCAAACACAGAGGAATGGAGAAATTAGCAACCCATGTACTGAATCGAGAATTGGTAAGAATAAGTAATTGTTTGGAATAAGGAATTGTGACTCCAAGAATCGAACATATCGTGACATATTGAAAGATTCACACTCCTAATTTTTGTTGTGATTACTGCAGCCAGAAGTTACTGAATTTAAAGTGGGTAAATTTGAAAAAAGGATAAAACCTTAGTAATTTGTTGTGTTTTGAGATTTTATTGTAGTACAATTTTGTGTATTGCTACCATTGCTGTTGCTCAATAATGTATATCAGCAAACATCATTTATGTCAGTACTGTGTTTTGAAATACCATGTGTATGCATTTCACAGCCTCTTACTTCCTGGCTCCAAAAGCCACATTGCAAGTGACTTGGCTTTGTACCTCCAAGGGCATCACCATGGAGCCTGGCTTACTCAAGGGCCCCAGCTAATGAGCCAGCGCAGGGAAATTGATTTAGTCTCCACTTTCCTATCTCCATCCCGAGCAGGTCAAAGATAAAACAGGGTGAGTCCCCGGGGTCATGGCTCAGTAAAGCCCTCCAAAGTAATTTCCTTTTCTCTGACTGGAGAGTCAAATTAATTATAGACCAATAAAAACTCGGATCAGGTCTGATTAGTGAGCATATTGAATAGACGCAATCTTGCACTGTTAGCAGGTACCTTAATTGTTGTAAAGATGCACCTGAGCTCTGAAGTAATTCCACGCATTTGTCCTCAGGCTACTGTAATCTATTTCTCTTGTATGATGTAATGAAAAAAAACATTCTACATGCAAAGCTAATTTGCCTGAGGTAATATACGATCAGATCAAATGTGGTAATGTGCTAAAGCCATGTTGCTAATCTTCATTAAGGGTTTATTATCCCTCAGGAGAATATTTGTGTGTCAACACAATCAGTAGGACAAAATATTTCAAAGCACAAAGCATTATAAGAAATATATACAGTAAAAGCCCTAAATGTTAATATCGTTCTCCCACACACACACACACACACTCAGTTCTGATTTAAAGTGCTACAGGCTCCTAAAAGTGCATTTTATTTCTCAAAACCTCCATTTGGACAAAGCTGCTATACACTCCATTTTGATGATTTTCTCTGGTGTTTCTCATGTTTAAATAAATATCTTTCTGGCACACTGGATAGTTCTTGACTACAGACCCACAAATACAATGGGGGCGGTGGAGCAGTGGATAACACACATGCCTTTGGTGTGAGAGATGTGGGTTCGAATCCACTGTGAGACACCAATGTGTCCCTGCAAGACACTTAACCCCTAGTTGCTCCAGAAATGAAGTAATGTAATGTAAATATTAGGTAGAAGATCAGAACAGTAACAATTTCACACCACTTAATTAATGCGCACTCTTTCCTGAGGAAAAAAAGAATAGATGTCTGTTATATATATGCTGCTGATCATGTCTGTGCAACATATAACACCTGTAATAGCATTACTTAAAGGTGTTCCAGATAATCATCAAAGGTGGGTTTACATGGGAGGCTTGTTGTATAACAAATAAGGTTTTCTTTCACATTTAAGTTAGTAAAACTCTATTTTTAGAATACGAAAATCTACCTCTAAGAGTTACAATCGTATATTTTTAAATCTATTTAACCTTTTACGTAAAAATGAATAAAATACTTTACTCAAACCTCACCTACATTCCCCCCCCACCCCATTCATAAAGTGTTCATATTCTATTTTCACTATTCATTGTTAGTTTATATATCATTCAGTGTGGTGTAGATTACTGTCCACATGGTGGCACAATAGCATTACTGTTACTTGCTAAGAAATACTGAGCAATGATTTATGAACAATCAAGCAGCTTCAGTAAGTTAAAATCTTGCAAATTATCAAGATAAAAAGGTTTAAGTTACTTAGTTACAGAGCTAAGAGAGTTGAGATTATTCTCAGGTCAGGGTCCTGGCCAAACTGTCAGAAACGTCAAATGATGTTGGAGATGCAGGTCACAAAGTAATGTCAAACAAATCTCTGACGTTTAATAGTCAATGCATCACTAAAGCACAACCACACACACAAACTCACACACCACAGATGGTTTCTTGGACCAGGTTCTAATATTAAGTAGATTGTGGAATATGAGCATAAAATTTGCTTTTTAACAGCACATAGACACATTAGCAACTATAAGTGGAGAGATGCGCTGTGTCTTATGCATTGTTTTGGATTGTTAATGGGAATCAAGAACACTATCAGGGGCCTGCCCTCACCTGCTTTAATGATTAGGCTGGAGGTCGGCCTGTGCCTTTCTCGATACCTCTTCTTTCTGATATTGATGAGATGGTCCATCAGCAGTTCCAGACAGTGTCAGGTGCTGGTCGCTGGTCTCGGCTCTCTAAACACTTGTCTTTGAACAGAGGAGGGGGTCTACGCCACCACTTATCCCCCACTTACAATGCGGTCCTTTCATCACTTCCCAGGAAACTCAACAAACGTAACCTATTGGCCTCAGGTGAGGATGCCAACGATGGTTGTTCAGTCTCAGGTAGTCCTAACGACCATAACGACTGTCGTTACAACAGCCAGGAACACTAATGAACCAGTGGTATCAACAATCCTTGCAAACGATGTGGGGGACCAGCTGTTTGTTTGCTTTAAGTCCCAGTGCCTGGGTCAGCTGCAGCACTAGTATGAATGAAGGCACACTCCTCATGGGGAGTAGCAGTCTTTTGTGCCTTCTGGAGGGGCGCCAACTTATTTGAGATTTGTGTAGCTACTACATGGTCATGTCCAGTTTTGGGCAAGTTACTCAGAAATTGTAATATATTACTAGTTACTCCTTAAAAAAGTAATATTATTACTTTACTTATTACTGGGTGATAAAATAATTACATTACTGGTTATGTTACTAGTAAAGGCCCATTTATACTCCTTCATAGGGTCTAGTAGCCATGCATTTATACTTGTGCGTAGGTGTTTCCGTCGGCAGTAGCGCTACAGCGCCCACTGTGTTGACTTTTGCCGGCCGAGCAGGCTAACTTCCGGTTTAGCGCTCCGCTAACGTAAATGGGGGTAAAATTGTATACATGCAGCTGGTGTAGCCTTTTCAAATGTTACCAACTGAATGGATCACATTCTGATAGCGAAACGAGTCATTTCACTCGGGTTGCGACGGTCAAATATATTGATTCACTGTGTTACAGCCACTGTTTTGGCCACTAGTAAATGTTACTTCAAAGCGTGGGGTACTTCCGGTCCGCTCAGATGCATTGCGAGGCTACCCAGCCGACCAAAGTCTATTTATAAGAGCAGTTCCAAAATGTAAAGTTAACACCACTCTCTCCCGACAAGTCTAAGCATCAGTGACAGTAGCGGCCAGAGTTTCTTTCTGTAAGTTTCACGTTGCTGTGCTGCTTCTGCAGATGCTTCAGTAAATCAGATGTAGAAATGTTCGCGGTTGAAAGAATTTTGCTGGTCGCACAAAGTTTACACTAGACTACAATGTTCTTTGCATCTTAGACTGTGACACAATAATGGCAGTAGCAATTTACAGCGGTGGAAAGAATGCCTCTCTCGCTCGTTCTCCATTCTTCCTTTAGTTTTTGGCTATCAGTGGACATTTATAATATTACAGTTTTAGAAAAGTAATTAGTTATACTACTAGTTACAGGGAAAAGTAATATTATACTGCCCAACACTGGTCATGTCCATATAATTTTGCCAGTTTTTGTTGCTTCAACGTAGTGGCATCTCCTTTGGGGAACGGGTGCTGGGTACAACTACGCAATAGATTATATGTTCACTGTGTTTTCACTGAGAGAACCAAGGTTACAATGTAACTGTACGTTATGCGCCAGACTGTTACTTTGCCAGCAGCAGTTATCACGCAACCAGCGAAGTTTCCATGAAGTTACTGGTAAGTATATTTAACAAAATGTTGAACTATTCCTTGATGGCCCTGTATTTCCCAGTCTTAACAGCTGTCCTAGAATAAGGATTCTCCCAGTCTATTTTATTTTGTGTTATTTTGTGTTCTTTGTGTCAAATGATAGATGATTGCTGAATTTAACACAGTGACACAGAGCCACAATAGCCCTACATAATAATTTAAAATAGATGATATTATCCAAAAGCCATATACATGTACAAACCACCAATTTTTCTTGTACATGTACTGTACATCAGCATGTTATGTGTTCAGAATTTCATTTGCCAACCAGTGGAATTACCAATCTAAATTATTTAATAGCCAATACATCAGTGGAACTTACACACGCACACACACACACATCTTTTCCCTCTGTGCATTTTCTCTCCCTCACTCCTCTCTCTAACAACACCCTGGGACACCTATCATTTAGCCAATGTACTTAAGCCTGGTAATGGCTCCTCTGTAATGAAACACCATTCATCCACACTGAGAGGAATCAGCCATTTCTGTCCCTGATTATACATGTATTAACACCAAATACCAGTTTGTGTCATATAATACCTGCCTTATCAAAATCAAGCATATCATTTTATCCTCAGTGCACATGCAGTAAGACCAATTTTACTAATCCTTATTGAATGTATAATATTCTCCCCCCTTCCCCAGCTGACAAAGAGAAGAAGAGAGGGTGGAATAAAGTGTCACTCTGTAACAATATCTTCCTTTGTGCCATGACTTTTATCTCCCTCACCTCTCCTCTGTAATTATCCTCTTACTATTGCTTCCCACTTTCATTGCGTTGGAGATAGAGAGGTTACGTTGAACTGCAATACTGGAGCCTTTCAATTGTGTTGTTGAATTGAGGTTATTAAAATGGAGGGGTCACATTCATCATTCAGTTCTATTAAATCAGTTAGGATAAATATTAGCTCATTTATGTGAACTGAACAAGGCATTTGCTTTAGTGCAGAGTCTTTAAATGTTAAGCTTTAACCAGAAACTCACAGAAATTACACTTCCCATTGGACAGTCCCTATCCAAAATGGCAAAGTACACGAGCCATGGCGGGGCACAGCTGTAAAGGTTCTATGAGCGTGGTTTGTTTTTTAGTTTAGCTCTATTGGCTATCATCCATAAGACTGGCAGGACAGTTTCATGTGTGTGTTGCATGTGTTGTGGACTAATAAATTCCACCACATAGACTCTTCAAGTCATGTGTATTGGCACCTAACTAATACAATATCAATGTTAGCTCTTATTTTAACTCCATGGTCTCCACTAACTCCTGAGAAAAACATCTGGGTCCTTAACTGCTAGATATTAAATTTTATTCAGCCGATAGTCACTAAATTTGTCTGTCTGCTGTTTGGTATTCGACAAGAAGCAGCTGTTGGAACTGTGTGTGATGAGAGTGCTGTGGCTGAAACATACAGTCAATGTGTGGGCCCATAAACCCAAAACAGCATCTTAAAACGGCTTAAAGACTTAGTTAAGAGTTGGGTGATAATTGTCTGTGTGATTGTTAGTATGTGTGGCACCTATTACATTACATGTTGTACTGTGAGTTAATATTATTATATAAGATATCCATTATTGCACATTTAAATATACAGTCTTCTATTAGAAACAGCATGGCAGCATCACTGAGGACCAACACACTAATCAAATGACGACTGATGATGAGCCATTGTCTATTATTGTGGACCATCAAGTGACACAGATGAGATGGTGTCTGATACGTGCAATCATGCTGATTACTGTTCTATGCCACTAATTTGTAATTAGAGCCTATTTTAAATGGATGGAACTTGTGTTGTGGATCCACATACAGTACATATGAGTAAAGAGGTATTGCACGGAAAAGGTTTTACCAGTCAGCAATGACATGCAGGTCTCTGCATAATGGTCATCAAGTCCAACAAACTAAACAGTACGTTTGTCATTGCCAGCTAAAATAACTTCAATGAGCATTTTCTGACATGACTCTCAAGCTTGGTTATATTTGGTTAGGTTTAGGCAGATATAGGTTCTCAAAAAGTATTAAAAAATCTTTTGAGACACCAAATAATAACAGAAAAGAAGCATTTGCAAAGAGGAACAGTGATCAGACTTTCACTAACACTGGCTGAATAAGATTTAACAAAACATTTGCATTAGATCATAAACTGCAGTGCTAAAATATACCGTAGAGTTGAGCCAACACTTGTATTGTACATGTTACAGTCAAGACAAAAAATGAACATTAAAAGCTTATCACAGGTGGCATTTATTGCAGGATCATTGTGTTAAAGCACTGCCGTAATATTGGCATCTGTGCTCTTGAACATATCTGAGACACAATCCCGGGTCTGCTGTATGACAACTATAATTATAAAAACATTTTTTGAATGCATTTTGAGCCTGTGGAACTTTCCACTGCTGATTTCAATGTTGAGATTTGCTCACTGGACTATGAATGCTGGCATTACACACTAGAAATGCAGAGGAACCATCTGCTAATAGTGCATCAGTGGTTCTAGTGGGGTGGGATTCACTCTCGTCAAGTATCAATTACTGATCACTATCAGGTCACACTCAAAATACAAGTTGTTCATTTTCTATAATGACCGATTTGTTTTTGGTATTAATACTAAATCTATTAAGTATACTGAAATGTACCACAACAGCATTTACAGAGATATTACATTAGGCAGGAAAACTTCACAGTTTACTAAATGTATTATATTTATTATTTAAAATCTATTCTTTATCCTATGGTAGCTATAGCTAGCAGATATTTGGTTTGGTTTTACCTAAATGTTGCTTAAAGATGTATCCAATTCATTGCAAAAAGAGCTTTAGTCTATTTAATGTAGCACACCTTATTTTTCACAAGGTACTTGATCCAAATTATGAAAGTCCTGGTTCAAAACGATTAAGTTGATAAGCCAAAATGATTGATATATTAGTGAAAGTTAACCCGGAAGAATGCGACTCCTGAAACTCACATGACACGATCAGCTAGCGAGACTGCAAAAAACACTCCAAAGGTCAGTGGACAGCGCCTTTACAGAGTGATGCTTCTTTTACCACATAAACAATCTTTGTCTGAATACAGACACCAACATGCAGAGAGAGCACAAACCAAACAACAGCCAAGTTTAATACCATTACGTTACGGAATTACCGTTTATTAACGAGAGCTTTAATGACCTGCCCCTGGCGACATTTTGTCATTTTCACCGGTGAAAGTGATGCCGGCTAAAAATGAGAAGCTGCTACCTGAATGTTTTGTACGTTGATCTTCACAAACATTAAAGAGAGAGGAGAAATGACGTTAACGTTGGAGCTGAGGGGTTTTGTTAACCTGGTTTTCAGAACATAGTCACTCGCCAGCGTAGTCAAATAATTTTTCAAATACAGTTGACTGCACTGTAAAGCCCGGCTGTCATAAAAGAAAGCAGCTCTGCAATACTAGCAGACTGAAGTGGGCAAAACACAGTAGAGTATGCTACACTATAGAGAGGGTTGGATTTTGATCGGCTTTATTATAACAGATACTGATCCTTTAAAATGTGTCTGGATTGGCCCCCGATAGCCATACTTAGTATGGGCTCGGGGCATTACTAGTTCACAATGTAAAATCAGACCTTTTAACATGTCTCTCATTTATATCTGCTGTAGCTCATTAAGACTTCTGTGGGTAATTGCTACTTTAAACTGACATTTTAGTATATCAGCATGACAGATGGTAGAAAATAGATATTTTAGTGCCAGTGCATAGAATAAAAGAACACAAAAGTGTCAAGATGTTGATGTGCTGGTGGATCTTTATCCTGCCACACGAAGGGTGTGGATCAAACTGACATTTGTTTCATGGTCAGGTTGGCATTGTGCCAACATGTCTTTTTACATGTCAACTTTTATAGCATGCTAAGAAGGTTACTTGAGTGTGTCATGCTGGCAACATATTTAAGAGAGATAGAGAGGGCAGGCTCATTATTATAGGTACATAGTGGATACCAACAGATCTTACTCAGCTATCTTGTGATTCTGCCTGAGTAAATAAGTTGCACTTAGCTGTCCGTCTGAGCACACAGCCAGCTTGCTGTAACACAATTTTGCATAGGGAAACAGTTTTGCATAGAAACACTGTTGCAGTCTTTGAAGGGATCAAATGATAAACTCATTATGAACTCCTGAACCTGGTGGATAACAAACTAATCCTTTAAATGAGCTGTGTTGGAGCAGGTAGAGATCAATATTTGAACATGCATTCAATAATAATTTCAGCTTGTGAAACATGGATTTTGTTTGTTTTTGTAGAAACACATAGCTGAGTCTTCTACTTGTTAGTCTTTCCTTACTGAGTTTCTGTGTTCAGCTACTGCACTGTACTGCAAAACCACCTGAAAACGTATTTTTAAAGGTAAAAAAATATTTTGCTAACTGAGAGAATGTGATGGATGTGGGTTCTGGTTCTTGTTGGCCTCTAGTTGCTTGTTAATAAGACTGCAGTCAGGTGACTTCCATCTCTGCGTGAAACTTGAGATAATCTTCAGATTAGAGCTGCCATGCTTTACTTTTTAATTACAATGAAATGTTTGTGCTGTTTTAATTCTCAAAAGAATTTCAACGTTTGATTACAGCTTCGTTAGGCTGGTATATATAGATTTCAAATAATGAATTCTAATGACTATACTTGCTTACTGTATTGATGATTTTTATCTACATATTTATTATTTAAGTGGTGGGCTTTTATATGTCTTTACAAAATTATCTCTGTGCAGTGCGGTCAACTGGACAAAGGCAGATATTTTTATATTTGTGTGTTTGTTCATGTGCAGATATGTGGGCATAGCTGCAAATTAAGTGTTTGTGTGGTTTTTTTAGAGTGTGTGTTTAATTTTTCTCTTGTTTTTTTCTAAAGCATGTTTAAAAATAAATATTCTGAGTGATTGGTCCAGTCTCCAAGCCTACCGTTGTAGCTATATGTCATTGTGTTAGCTGCTGGACCATTCCCCCCCACCTGATAATTGCTCAGGTCACCCTGGCACTATTTATATCCTCAGACAACTCTTTCCTCCCTCCCTCCTGCTGTTATCCCCTTAAAGCATGGCGATTTTCAGCATGGAGAGAGAGATGGTTGCAGTGGTAGGGGGTGGGGGGGGGTGGGGGGGTAGTTTTAGGGGAGATTCTTATAATAGTGGCTTGCTGTCCTCTTTCTGTTGTGCATTACGAATGAAGGCTCAAAATAGGACTCTATAGAGACCATCCAATCGCGCGTATGCTAGCTTTTTGCACACAGTCACACACACGTACACAATGTAGCCCGTTTTTTATGTGATCATGGGTAAATAGGATTTGCAAGGGAAGTCTTACTGTACAGTGACTCATTCTGAAAGAATTATTTTATTCATTATATCAATTCTTACATCACAACAGAGGCAGCCTCTATTCGGTCTGAATCCCTCCACACACATTGCTTCTGGTTGAATGTGTGAGTAATTTTTTTTGTCATCCACAAAGCAAGGGATGAATTAAATCCGGTTTAATTACAGCGGAAATAGGAACCAAATATTTGTTCATAGTCGGAAGAGCTTACATTTTCTGAACCTCAGATTGTGATATGTTGGAAAATGTGTCGATAACAGGAATATAACACAGAAACAAATGTTCCACTGTGTACAAGAGACAAGAAACACTGTTAAGAAACTGGTTGTAGTTTTTTTATTTATGTGCCTGTGTTATTTGCATATGTTTGTGTGTACAGTACAGTGCGTGTGCCTGTGGGTGCCTGAGCCACAGCGGATAAGAATGCTTGCCAGAGTGGAGTGAGAGAGCGAGTGTACTAGTGGAGCAGGATCAGGAAGGAGAGCGAAAGAGAGCAGAGAAGGAGAAAGAAGAAACAGAGAGAGAGAGGGCTTCGTGCAGTGGCAGATAGTACAGGAGCAAGTCGCGATTCCCCAGGAAATGGGAGGTGCATCCTTCCATCTTCTCATTGGGGATTTAAACTAGCTTAAGATAGGCTTCTGACAGAGGATTCCCCCGCTTGTGGAGTACGGCTCTCTCCTCTACAGTAACACTCGACTTTGTTGTGAAGCCAGAGAGGCGCACAGGAAGGAGGGAGAGGGACACTTGCTATTACTTCCTTTGTACCCAACCAGCTTGACAGATGGCACTGGCAGAATGATCTTTGACTCTCACCCAGCGACCAGCCCTCGCTCCACTCATTGAGGTAACGTATGTCAGCTCAGCTCCACAGCTATTAGCAAAAAAGCTTCATGTTCATACATTCATACTACTGCATTGTTTGCCTGGAATGTGCTTGAATGAATGTGCAAAATTAATATGGCAGCTCAGTGTACATGCAAGTATGCCTGCAATTTTAGTTCCCAGGCAGTGCCAAAAGGGATGAGAGGACGGGAAGTACCGTAGCTCAATCACCACCTCAACAGCACCCAGTCTATGTGGAGTTTATTTTAACCTGGCTTAGTTGGTGGAACTGTGTATCAACTGTGTTTATCAGTGGTGTGTTATACTCTTGTGATAGAGGTGTACTATGGCTGACCTTCATTATGCTGTGTGCCAGCCTAACCTGAGGTCCAGAATGAAGGGTAGTTATGGCGAGCTGAAGGGGCAGCACCCTGCTGCCATCACTTTTTTGCCAGAGTCTGCACCCACCTGGACTTTTTTTTACCAGCCACCCGCTGTAAATATAATTGATGTTGCCTTTCTGTTTGCCTGTAGCAGACTTACAAATCATAGTGGCACAAGTTGCATCAGAAGCAAGTGTTGTGTTGGAAATAATAGGCAGTGTCCCTGGAGGGCGGTATATATGATGTGGAGTGTTTGTTTTTGTTGAGGTGCAAAGCGTGAAGAGCTTTGGATTTGTGTGGATCTTGTTGTAGAAAAAGGCAAATAGTGTAGAGTCTCCTTTCAGTTCGCTAGAATTACTGCACTCTAGTACCTAATAATTGTATTGTAAAAGCGTTCATGAAAGAAATGTTTGAATAATTGAGATAACAGATAAAACAAGTGCACTATACTAATGCAATCTTCTTATCTAGATTATTATTAGTATATTAGAAATTATAATTATAAAATATATAAATACATATAAATAAGACATATAAACTGTTATATACTTAGCAATTGTTAATGTACAATTTAGAAATTGTATTTGAAATGATTGGAAAGCATTCCAACTTCAGAAAATACATATAAACAGAGATATTTAGATTTTGTTCTGCTTTTGCACTCTTTCTAACTCAGGATCAACATCAGATGACTTGTTGGCCATTCTCCAGCCTTTCTTTTAAAACGCATGCTCTCAACACAATGTGCTAGCTTCTCTCAATAAGCCAACCCTGTTGGAAATGTATTGTTTGATTTCCTTAGAAAAATAGATGACAGTCTCTGTAATATCTATTGAAAACCTGAGATTTTTGAATGTAGGGAAGTTTGCATTTGAAACAATGGCTGAGTAACCGAGCTTGGTCTTTGAGTAATGATTCACTTACCTTCACTCTGGAGTTGATCCCCGGGCGCTGTATGCAGAGGATGAATCTCGCTACATGTGACAAATAAAGTACCTTTACCAGCGCACACACACAGTCTGTCTCTGTCTGCTGTCCTCCTGCTCTTTGCGTGAGGTTGATGTTC
Organism: Micropterus dolomieu; assembly: GCF_021292245.1. NCBI lineage: Eukaryota > Metazoa > Chordata > Actinopteri > Centrarchiformes > Centrarchidae > Micropterus > Micropterus dolomieu. The sequence continues at coordinate 14,834,686 of NC_060166.1, forward strand.
AGAGGAACCTTTGAAACAGAACATTAATTGTACCTAATAATTGAAACAAGACAACAATATGACACTGAAAATTAATAGCTTAGGCTTTTAACAGCACAAATCTACTATTGAAATATGACCACCCACGTTGAAACCTTTGTTTACAAAGTGAATTACTGGAATAAAGAAATTAATTTTACAGTTGTTACTGACCATTAATAGGAGGAATTTTTAGATTGCAAATGTTTTGTTTTTAAGGTTGTTAATGCACTGATGTTGTGTTCTTTGTTGTGGATTATTAAATCCCTATGAACAGATATCTCTTCACTAAAGTCCTCTGGTAAACTATGATTGTATGTTTGGTTCAATTGACTCAAACTCAGGTTGCTTCCCCCCTTGGTGTGGATCTCCTGAACAGGTGTAAATACAGCAATCACACTTGGGTGCCAACCAAACAACCGTACCGAGACTTAGCTGAAGAGTTTGTCTAAGTCTGGTTCTAAATGAACTCTGGTACGGTCAGTTTAAGGTGTGAACATGGCCCGACCTCGATCCGGCCCAGTTGCAGAAAGCACTGAGCCTCTTTTAGAGGACAGGTTCTCGTAGTCAGTCAAATCTGGAGATAAATGCACTGTGTGCTTAGACTGTGTGTGGCGGGGTCCAATTTTTATTATATAAGTGAGTGTTAGTGAAGGCAGTACACATATCAGTATGCAGCAATGTTAGCAGTAATAATTTCTGATGTAATGAAATGTTGATCTAGCCTCTCTCTATGAATTCAAACTTTTGACCTGATCCATCCTCTGCGCAGTGCAACTGTCATGCCATGGTAAGTGCAGATAAAAGCATGCTCTCTCTGCCGGAGTTTATACAGTATAGTTCAGTTTGTGAAAAGCTTCCTGCTTTCCCCCTCTCCAATTAATGGATGACCTTAGCACACATGTGGTTTTGTTCACAAATTCTGTTTTTCTTGCAAAAAGGGCAGTGTGAAAGCAAACCGAATGTCAAGAACTCAAAACTTCAATTGCTTACTCAGTACACATTACTCATTGAAAATGTAAACACATTACTAATTACTCAGTAGCAAAATTAATAAGTTATTGTGCGTTCATTATTCAGTCCAGCTCTGTCATTTCCTATACATGTAGACATAGAAAATTAGATGTCATGGTTTACCAAGCAGGCAGTCCTACAATTTGGAGGGATTTACTAACCATCCAGCAACTAGCTAAGCCTCTGTGACTGCATTAATGTCTGCAGAAGTTAAAGACCTCAGCTTCACAGTTACACACCTTCCAGCCAAACTAGGTTACTCCTGAATGTACCATTGGCTAATGTTAACAAGCAATCAAAGAACAGTCAACATAAAACACTAACGGACGCTAACCACCTTGCACCACCTTAGACCAAACTGATATTATGGTGCGTTCAATTTGACATGGGAAGTCAGAATTTCAGAGGAAACGCCCCCTCTAGTCTAAGAAAGTAGGGAGAACCGCACTACCCCGACTTTGTGATCCAAGATAGCTGCCCAAAGTATCACTTAGTGAACAGTTAGTGAAAGCTGTAGTTTATACTGTTTATTAGCGCTTCTGTTTATTTGTGTCTCATAGAAATGTTTGTACAAGTGCTATCCAACTGCTGTCTGTGGACTTGTTGCTCCTGTGTTTAGTATGCATAAATACCACTCTGTGTTTTTTATCAACAATGGCTAACATGGCTAGTTGTAAACAATGACTCTCCGAGCGAGGTTTTCTGAATTGTTAACTGAATCTCAATTATTCAAACATTTCTTTCATGATCAGGTGTGACGTCATTCCCAGCTCCAACCTCCGACTTCCTAGGTTAATGGAATGCACCATTAATCCACCAACTAACTCCCAGTATTACAAAAAACAAGTCGACCAAAAGTACTGATTAGTAACTATAATATATTTCAAAAGTGTTACTAAGTAATATGACTTCCCAACACGGACATACTGTATGAACAAAAACAAACAATGGCCCTAAATTGGCCCCCCATTTTACTGTAGCATTTTTCACAATGGGAATTTCCCTTCGTTGGTCAGTTCCCTAATAAAAAATCCCTTTCAGTGTTTACTTCATCTAACCTTTGTATGTGTTCATTTATCATATTTTGAATAAGCTCTAGTATATGGCAAGCCGTTTTAACATTTATTCCTTAAAACTTGCTAGTCGCAATTTAAAAGCTCATAACACCACAATACCACAACAACGCGCGCACACACACACCAGTGTGGAGCAGAATGTGTTGTCCACAACTAACCACTGTGCTGTAGTAACGTTACAACTAAATTTCCACAGAAAGCAACGTGAAAAACAGCTGCAGGCTTCCGACACACTACGCTCATTAGTGAGCTTCAAATGAGGCTCACAGTTTCTCTCGACTGTACCTCAGGATTACAACATTAGTCCAACATCGCCGAGCCTGCTAGCCACATTAGCCACGCAATATGCTAACATAAAGTTAGCTAACCTTTAAAATAAACAGTAAAACAACACGGCAGCACTTACAGCTTTCAAGTTTGAAGACAGGTCATGTACAGCCCATGACGATCCGTCCTTGAACCGTTACAGAGCTCATTACGGTTGTGGAACTTTTGAAGCACTAACTTATAATTTAACATGCCATGAAGTGTAAAGCATGAACATTGCAGTTGCTGTGGTGCTTGCCATCCTCCGCGGTAGGGTCAACCAATAGCACGGTATTTCAGTTTTGTGGTTATCGCGACAGGCCTTGTGATAATCCTATTTTTCAACATAACTGATATACACCATAGAGCCATCTGAGTCGTAGAGACCTGAGACCTTCAGCATGCATGTATACTAGACTTGAGCTAATTAAATATTTACCAGACATGGCAACATGGATGTCAGACCTTATGTAATCACATCAGATACGACTGGTCTAAGGTTAATGTTATATAGGAATATAGCAGTTTAACTTAGAGTTTGTGGAACCTTCTATCAAGACAGGAATGTATTTTAATAATATTCAATAATCCATAAATTATCTTGATGTTGCAAATGATTTCCTGACAGTGTTGTGGTTTTGACTTTTAAGCTTGTTATCCTCTCTATCATTTACACAGCATATTATAGTGTATACAGTAACAAAGTTTTAGTTTGTTCTTAACAATTTGTAGCTTCTCCTAGAGGTGTATACAGGTGCATAGTTCAAAACAACTGTGGTATTTTGTCACTGTCACTTTAATGTGTTATTTTTAGTGTTCATTGACCCTGCTCTGAATGAAGATTGATGTTGGATACCTTCCTTCTGCATTCCCAGGGTAATTTTCTTGCTCTCTAGTGGCCATACTGAAACCCACGCCATTAGCTGTATATTAAGGACGCTGTGGCTTCCTGTCTCCCAGACAAAGTGACAAAGCAGGAGATTTGTAGTCCCTGCAGTGCCGTAGTTTACCCAATTTCATCCTCAATTGACAGATGTGTGAGAATGTGACTGTAAGATAAACCAATATACTGAATGAGGTCAGAGGGAGGTTTAAGGTTGAGTAGTAGTTGTCACACAAACTAGAACCCCGCTGAACCCAACTAGAGATTAACCTTACAGTGTATGGCATGTAAAGAAAGATCCGGCTTGCATTGTCTTTTTGCATGGGTTTTCTCACCTCTGACTTTGTTTCTAAATTCAATCCATGTTCCCATGGAGATTGACAGGAGCTTACATGTTATTTATTTTTATTTTTTTTTTCACACTTTATTGTAGTGCAATGTTGAAGTCTTAATCTTAAGGTTAAGAGTTCTGCATGTGTTGCACATTATCTTTTCATAACACTGCTCTATACTATACAGTAGTTACTTTGTATGTCCGGGTTTCTCTCGTGTTCTGTTGTATTTGATCTCAACGAAGGCTTTTGATGTGTGGCTGTGATAGCCACATTTTTATATTTTGGCCCACTCTCCTCACCACCTTGCTTTGAGCGGCTGCATTATCATTATCATGACACCATCTGCCATCTGGAGTGCATACATTTTGTCCTTTTTCTGTGATACTTTTCCTGTATGAAAGTTTGTGTTAAGTGTAAATGACACAGTGTTACTTTTTTTGTTACATAGCCTTTTGTTACAGTTTTCCTCCATTGCTTAAAAACTAAAACCAGGCTGTGTTTAGAGTTTCAAGAAAAAGAGGCATAATTTCAAGAAATATGCTTAAGCAATCGAGAAAAACAGTAAAGAATATTGTTAGGGAGCTTAATTGATGTAACAGGGAAAGGTAAGACAGGAGTCATTAGCTAACCCTACAAGTGTTCACTGACCTTCCAGCTCTAGTTATTTCTCTCATGTAACTGTCCTTGTTAGGGGGATGACAGTTAAATTAATAAGGTAGAGACAGTAGTTCAGGCATCAGGCTAGCAGATGTCCGTGTTCTCTGGGAATCTGACAAGGTTGAGTCTTACAAGAATGTTTACAAGAACATTACTTACTTACTGGATCCACAAATTAGAGTACAACTCAGTGATAGTTTTAGATTCCAATATGACATAGCATTAGAGTCTAAACATCAGATAGTTTTGTTGTTCTAGGTTAAGGCCAGCTAAAGATGACTTAAGAGGGGTCATCAGAGTGAAAGGGCCCTACAGGCACTATTGGGAATACAGAAACATTAAAAGCACCAAAAGATGTTATCCTTCAGATTTGGTGTGGCATTCGATGTGTTTACACGTTGTATGCTGGCACTGTATCTCCTCGGCCAGGCTCGATAAACCATGCTATGTTAAGTCTTCATCAGCCTCCGAAAGTTCTTCATCACACCTATAGCTGGCTCACAATATTTTTTCAACAAATACTACAGGTGCTTAGCCCTAAAGCCTTTTCTTTCAGATCAAGTTCCATTGTGTAAATTTAAGAAAGACCCAACACTCAAGTGGCCTGTGTTGAAACTGTATCCTTGTGTAATCCCTGTGCTAATAAACACACACACATTCCCTGACTGCATCACCTGCTCACACTCTAATAAAAATCAAACACTTGGAGGGTAAGCATAGTTAGCATGTTTGAGTGGTATTACAGTTTTTCTCGATTTTTTAAACACATTTCTTGAAATTATGCCTCTTTTTCTCAAAACTCTAAACACAAATTCACAACTTCTCACCCAATTCCCCAAACATCCTATTTTCAGGTCACAATGAACTTCACTCAAAACCATTCAATCTTGATGGAAAAAAAACCCTTTGCCCTCAGACATGACACACAAGCCCTCAAAAACACACACACTTGAACACAGTCTTACACAATAGTAAGATAAATTCAAAACAATAGAATCAGAATCAGAAGGAGCTTTATTGCCAAGTAGTGTTTTACACATACGAGGAATTTGCTGTGGTTATAAGGTGCTACACGTAGACAAACATACAGTCAACATATCAATACTGCTTATTAGTAATGTTACTTGTGGTTCTCCCCCTCAAAAACCTTTTCATATGATGAAAACAAAAGAAATAACAAATGTATACATTTGCACATTTTTTATTCCTTAGTGTTCTGTGCAGCACAACACACCAAACAACAAATTATTCTGCCCCAGCATCTTGTCTTTGATCTGGGACAGGCCAGAGATTCTCATCCTCCACCTCCCTCTTTTGACTGTTTGTGTTTCCACCTGGGTAATTGTGTGCTAATTGAGCTCAACCTGTGCTGACTTGCGTGAACAATATTGAATGTTAGTGCTTTCTCAGTGACCACATGGTGTAGGCAATGAGAAATGAACGGATTTGTGTGTAGAGTTTAGGGAAATGGGAGTGCTTGTGCTTTGAAAAATGGAGTTATGGTTTTGAAATTATTAGTTAAGACTGTAACAGGTGGTACCATGAGCCAAATTTTGGTTGTGGGACATGCTGTGTTTTATTATTTATTTTTTCAGTGTATGTTAGTACTACATAATGGATAATAACTTACCAACTTACTTGGATGCTAATTCACTGTGTCTGTTTTAGGGTTTGTATGAAATTGGGAATATTGAGAGGTTATTTTAAATGGACTTAAGATACAGTTGAATATTATTATTATTTACTTGTATGTTTCAGTTCTCATTGCAAGTTCTTAACTTGACTTTTTGATGAATTAAGTATTAAAGTAATTTTGATCTCAACCCACATCAGCTTTATCAGTCCCTACTATATGTTGAAAATAACAGTAATGAAAGCCTCACAGTTGTCTTTATTCTTTGTTTTAAAGCATCTGAAACAATCTTCTCTTTTACAGTCTTTTTGTGGCAGTGGTTTTTCTTACGGCAGTGGTGAGTGAGCACATTGGAGAGCAGCCCAAGGATGTTGAGGCTTTCAGCTTAATCTCTCGAGATAGTGAGTGAAGATACAGGGTTCTTTAACACTAATGAACGAGGAAATTATATTTCACATTTCCGACCAGTTTTGACAGAATTTTTTTACCTTATTTCAAAGTAGTTACATTAGTCA
>NC_060166.1:14841142-14857254 GCF_021292245.1 Micropterus dolomieu
TAACAAATGTATACATTTGCACATTTTTTATTCCTTAGTGTTCTGTGCAGCACAACACACCAAACAACAAATTATTCTGCCCCAGCATCTTGTCTTTGATCTGGGACAGGCCAGAGATTCTCATCCTCCACCTCCCTCTTCACCTCTACCTCCTCCTCCCTACTCCTGCTCCTCCTCCTCATCTTCTTCACCCCTTACTCTTCTCCATATTCATCTCTGGTGTCCTCTACCTCTTCCTTCACATCTCTCTGGATCCATTGCTCCAAAACTGAATGAACTGACTCCGGCCCTTTTATCTATCTATTGAAGGTTCTGATTGGTGTTTTATCAATTTTGACTGTTTGTGTTTCCACCTGGGTAATTGTGTGCTAATTGAGCTCAACCTGTGCTGACTTGCGTGAACAATATTGAATGTTAGTGCTTTCTCAGTGACCACATGGTGTAGGCAATGAGAAATGAACGGATTTGTGTGTAGAGTTTAGGGAAATGGGAGTGCTTGTGCTTTGAAAAATGGAGTTATGGTTTTGAAATTATTAGTTAAGACTGTAACAGGTGGTACCATGAGCCAAATTTTGGTTGTGGGACATGCTGTGTTTTATTATTTATTTTTTCAGTGTATGTTAGTACTACATAATGGATAATAACTTACCAACTTACTTGGATGCTAATTCACTGTGTCTGTTTTAGGGTTTGTATGAAATTGGGAATATTGAGAGGTTATTTTAAATGGACTTAAGATACAGTTGAATATTATTATTATTTACTTGTATGTTTCAGTTCTCATTGCAAGTTCTTAACTTGACTTTTTGATGAATTAAGTATTAAAGTAATTTTGATCTCAACCCACATCAGCTTTATCAGTCCCTACTATATGTTGAAAATAACAGTAATGAAAGCCTCACAGTTGTCTTTATTCTTTGTTTTAAAGCATCTGAAACAATCTTCTCTTTTACAGTCTTTTTGTGGCAGTGGTTTTTCTTACGGCAGTGGTGAGTGAGCACATTGGAGAGCAGCCCAAGGATGTTGAGGCTTTCAGCTTAATCTCTCGAGATAGTGAGTGAAGATACAGGGTTCTTTAACACTAATGAACGAGGAAATTATATTTCACATTTCCGACCAGTTTTGACAGAATTTTTTTACCTTATTTCAAAGTAGTTACATTAGTCAAGTCATTTGCATGCACTAGATAAAATAAGAAGAACATGATTAATTCTGTTACCCTTGACCAGTAGATACTCTATCTAGAAAAACATTTTTGCTATGGACGTGTAAGCCAAGATGTTTAGACTGAAAGCCAACAACAGAGGGAGATGGCAAGAGAAAAATAGATTTTAAATAATTTATAAAGAATAGAGCCTTACGTGATCTAAACCATTCACGAAATGGCCTTTGTCAAAGGTCCATGCCCAGGAACTTGTATTTGTTCTTCATTTTTACTGCTCACGCTTTTACAGTGAATTGATATGATGTGGTTATCATTGTTCCAGATATTATAAGATCTGCTGCTCTGTACTCTTGAGTGTTTCATCCAGTTGAACAGAAATGATAACATCCAGTTATGCAAGGAAACATCTTACTTTACCTCTGGGAAATTAACAAGCAACTAGCAAGCAAAACTAACTTCATACATGTCACACAAGAAGTAGATGAGACAAAAACAAAAACCAGAGGGTGGGCACAGCACATGCTATAATTAGCAGCTGTCATTAGGATGCTTGCGTGAGAGAAGAACATTTTTTATGCGTGCTTACTGAAAGAAATAAGTTGTCTCCAAGAGCTATCCCAGAGCCCAACAGTAATTTGCAAGTATTGATGGGATAGGATTAGTGATAGGGCTGCAACTAACGACTATTTTGATAGTCCAATAACCTATCAGTTATTGAAACAAATAATCGACTATTCGGATTATGAATTGCAAAATTACATCTTATTTGGCTATCAGCTTTTAAATTAAACTTGAGGTTGTTTTAGGCATGTGCTAATTAACAGTCACAACAATAAAATAAATACTGCTTTCAAAAATACAGCTTTTAATGAACGTTTCTACTGCAGCAAAAGAAAGTTCCCCTGAAATCAAGTCCTGATCTAAGCAGCTGATCTGCTGTTTAGTAGACGGGGTAGTTTACACGCCAGTACTGCAGCACACCGGGACAAACTGACACTATATACAAAGAAAGGAATAACATCATGCATTACATTTGCCTAATTATAGGGGGTCAATAATAATGATTTTGTAGTAGACAGCATTTCACAACATTTATATATTTTCCCCTAACTCAACAACTCACAAAACTCTCCTCACGCCGCCTCACACATAGACATTGTCAGACAACTGATAATCAGTAGATATTTTTAAGGTTAAATGTCCATGTACAGACATTCATGGTCCTTATAAGGTCAATCCTAATTACTTTAGTGATACCCTGACTTTCCTACTACTGCCACCATGAGGTTTATATTTGTGGTTGTGCATGAAATAATGATTGGATGGACTGACACCAATTTTGGTATATTCATTTCCCCAAGAATGAATTGATCACTATAGTGATCCACTGACCTTTCAACTAGGGTAATCATCAGGTCAAAATTTTAATATGGTTTGTGATCAGATACCTGCAAAACATATGATATTCCCATCAATCTCAGAGGTACTTGCTAATTCACAAATGTTATTATGCTAACCTGCTAAACTAAGATGGTAAACATTGTAAACATCCTGCTGAAGGCCAGTTTATACTTCTGCGCAGTCTCTATGCCATCTAGCCATGCATCCGTCTAGCCACGCTGTCATGAGCATCCAACTTGCGCGTTGGTGTCTGTGTGTAGAAAAACAGTTTACAAACATTTTTCTGTTTTTAGCCAGCCCTTTAGAAAGCTTCTCAAAAGCCCTTTAGAAAGGCTTCTCAACAACGTAGGTCATTGCCTGACCATCGTTGTATTTGCAGGCAGACCTTGGGTGGGCAGACCTTGGGTGCTGGCATTTATGTGTCATTGACATGCCCATGTCACTAGGTTGGCTTTGCTCAACACTTGGAATGTTAGAGGTGAAATAAGAAGGCAATAATTCTAAATAAACTGCTTTTTAAATTGTCTTAAATATTGTGAGCATCAGATGCACCATTACCCCAGGAAGTGCAGGTACCTGGACTACTGTCCGTGGCCCTTGCTGTCTGCAATGCAGCACTCACCTTTAGTATTGGTATCAAATCCACCAGGAATACACTGACAGCAGCCTTTCCTATTACTGCTAGAACCTTTTTTTGTTCTATTCGACCAACATGTCTCCTGCTTTCTTCTTTTGGATTTGACAAAAAAATCAATAATTCTACAGCTTATAGGGAATAATGGGAGAGACACAAAAAAAAAGCCAGATGCGAAAGACATCTTGCACAGTGTAGTCATTTGCTGGTGAGAGGATGTAGGACGGTGTTGGTGTGAGCATGCTTGAGAGTAGAAAAGAAACAGAAATGTAGCACTCAGTGTCAGTGGGGACTTTTACAGAGCTTGGGAGCAAATCCCTACCCACCAGTTAACCTGCAAGACAGTCAAGACTACAAGCAGGCCTCAGACACCAAGACAGCTGAAGCAGTCCCAGTGCTGCTACACATCACAAATTTAATGAAATCTTTAATGAAATCCAAGCATACCAAATTTGTCTCTGTTCATTTTACAAAATTAGACCAAGCAGTTATCTTAAATCCCTCATGAAGTTTCTGGCTCCTTGATGTGTGTTTCATCACTTACTCTATGCAGTGCTCCATTTGTGTTAACAAACATGGCACAAAACAGGGTACAGAGATGTGATTACTATTGTTTTTTACTTTTATTTCACTTACAATCTTGGAATGTTTGATGCAAGTTAACTGGAAGATGCACGTTTGTTTTTGCGTTGTTTGCAGCGCCTCTTTCTGCACATTTACTTAAGGCTCGTGCATACTACACGACTTTCAGCGTCACCTGATCGCAGTCCTGTTCAGACTACACAACCTGCCGTCTTGTGATGGGAGTCTTGAAGTTGTTGTGGCGTTCACACAACATGACTGATCGGTGACAGAGGGTCACACACTATACGAGCTGCGAATGGCCCAAAGGCTAGTCTCCAAACCACGTTTTGTCAAGAAAACTCACGTGAAATGTGAAATGTGAAACGTGAAATGACACAATACTACACACAAAACAGCTGTTGTTTGTTATTATAAAGATAGCAATTATAATGAGAAGTGGGAATTAAGTGAAATGGTTCATTCTGATTCAGGGAGTAGGCATCTGTTAGTAATGTGAAAGAAGTGTGACCTTTAAAAACTGATTCTCCACATAGTCATGTTTGTCACAGGGACTGAAATTGAGCCATGAAAGAAGAAATGATAAATACTATAGGCATAAGGGATCAAACATGAAACATAGATTTTTAGCAGAGCGTCACTTTCAGATTAACAGACAACATTTCAGTACATGTATGCCATAATAAATATTAGGTTTTAATTTTGAGGTGCCATTTTAAAGGAGACCTATGATACTGCTTTTCAGTCCTATATTGTGGTTCTGTGACTCCTGTATGGCAGCTTTGCATGATTCAAAGTTCAAAAAAATAATTTTCCGTGTACTGACTCTTGATGTAGGCCTTCATTTCAGCCTCTGTCTGACACAAGCTGTAGATGCTCCTATCTCTTTATGTCTCCCCCTCTCAAAGCCCACTGTCTTCTGATTGGCCAAGACCGGAAGCATATTACCAGGCTGTTGTTGTTGTTGCTGGGCATACAGGCAGACTGAGCGTTGCCGTGCCATTGCAGTGCCATTGCTGTGCGGAGCAAATGACCATATATGGAACTCCGACTCCGTCTGGCTCTGTATGTCGTAGAACCAGAATGAAGCCCTTGGTAGAGAAAGCTGTTTAGAACAGGAGGAAATCTGAGGTTTTGGCACACAGGGATTTCACAGGGATTTCCTCATTATTTGAAGCTTTAGCCATGTTTAACATGAACATCCGACATTGTAACATTGTAGATAAGTCATAAAATGTGGAAAAGCATAATAGGTCTCCTTTAACCATTTTTTACAGATTAATTCACATCAATTAAGGCAGCTCTTTATAAAAGTGATTCTTGCTCAACAGTCGCTGTCAAAACCTGATCTTGTTTCTTTGCTCCAGCTGTTTCACAACAGTTTCACAACAGAGCGAACACAGAACCAGGATGCCAGATTTATATGGACAGAGACCATGCTAAATGGTGCAGATCCTAACTGGAGCTGAAAAATGTCTCTGTCTTGTCAGCTAATTTATCATCTGGACTGTACTGATGCCAGCTCCCCTCCATTTGTCGAGCTGTCATTGGTCACCACAGTCTGTGATTCTGACTTCGTGTTTTTTCACAAGGTGACTGTAGTCCTCTTCCGTTGCATAATCAACAATAAACCTGTAACCTGTTTTTAACTTACAGAGCACAACCATGTAGCCTAATGTACAATGCGTCTACAATTATTGACAGCTTATTAAATACTGTAAGTCAACACACTCCCCAGACTCTCAAACCCAGTGCAAGTTATAACTAAATAAAACTGTAAAGTTACATAGTCAACAATAATGCTGTAACCTGTTTTTAACTTACAGAGCACAACCTGTGCAATGCAGTTAATGACAGCTTATAAACTACTGTAAGTCAACACATCCTCCTTACTCTCAAATCAATAAACTGTAACCTGTTTTTAACTTACAGAGCAGAACCATAATGTGCAATGCAATCACTGACAGCTTAAACTACTGTAAGTCAACAATCCACCAGACTCTCAAACCAGTGTAGCATAACTAAATAAAACTGTAAGGTTACATGATCAACAAGAAACCTATAACCTCTTTCTAGCCAAGGGTAATAATTAACGTGATGGCAGCCAGCGGGACGTAATGTTTACGTTAATCAACCACCACAAGTTTGGCAAGTAAACAAACGCTCGTTCATCTTTTCATAACGAACGACAGTCGGAGTTAACCTCTCGTCGGTCGTAGCTGAAGCAAGAAGCAAGCTAACGTTAGATGGCCAATGCTGAGCTAAACATGTTTACTCACCACAGGTTACTAACCTATTGCGTTCAGCGCGTCTCACGTGTGGCCGCACGCAGCAGATGCTACGTGTTACATATGCAGGTTATAGGTAATGGAGGGAGGGGAATAACAGCAAGCTCATCAGACGTTTCATAAAAATAAACATTGTTCATGAGTCCCGCACCTCGAGTCGAGTCTGAAGTCTTTTGAAGACAAGTCTCAAGTCGACTTAAGTCGCACTCGAGTCTGAGTCTCTAACTCGAGTCCCCATCTCTGTCCCATACTTTGGACAATTTCTTCTTTGTCCCTGGCTATTTTCTCTGTCTTCCTCCACTTTGCAAACACCCCCATCATAATCTCACAGCGTAAGCACGATGTGCAACAGTAATAAATGTCCATGCGAAACAGTGTGCTATATAGTTATATGGATTAACAAAGACTCAATGCAAAGAATTTGCGTTGATGCATTTTAGTAATCGATTTAATCGATGAATCGTTTCAGCCCTAGTCTTGACCATGCAACCATGTGACAACTTGGGAGCGAGAATCTAATGATAAGCTAGTGATAAGCTAACTTTAATTTCCCTTGTCACATCTATATCAACCATGTTGATTGAGCCAAAGGGGCTGTAAATGACCATCAGTGGGATGCCCCTAATGTTTGTCAGCCGTTTAAAGTCATTGTGATAAGCAAACAGTGACAGTGTTATTTAATAGTTAAAAATCCTTTTATCATTATCTGTGCTGAAGTACCACCCCTGGCAACCATACTGTATCGACACTGACTCAGACTCTAGCCCCCAACAATTCAAAAAAACTGATAACAGAAATAGACCCTGTCTCTGTCTGCCAGTAGGCTTTAATTAACCAGTGACTCTTTATAGTCCCCACATCTGTCCGGTTGCTGTTCAGTCATTGCAAATCTATGATAGAATTGCTATTGAAGGTGTATATCATCACATTCAGGCACTCAGCCTGCACCTCTTCTGGCTTTAGAGTAATGTGAGAAGATGTAATAGTGTAAATCCAATATCAACTAGAACTGCAAGAAGTTATAAGCGGGGTCCAAGCCTCCCGGCGCAAGCTGCCCCGCGGAGGGAGCGCGAGTCGACCCGGGCCCGCCATGATTTATTGTCTGGTCAGTGAATAACTATTCTGAATAACTGACCAGAGTTATAAATGAAAGGGGGTTGCGGTTATGGAGATCTGAAATGAATGTATGTGTATGGTAGTGTTATTTGATTTCCAATTAGTAGCGCCACCTAGAGGGTGATTGACGCCAAATTTCACACAGGACCGTTTGCGCAAACATTTGTTAGCGTGTAATTGGGACGTTTTTGGCAGATCAAGATTCCCTATACAAACTTTGATCGGCTCGGTCCAGAGATCGTCCGTGCCAAGATCAGACTTGCGGCTTCGGAGGACTTAATTAAAATAGGTTTTCCGGTTTTTGCGATTTAGCGAAATGAAATAATCATTGAGGTGTGTTTTATACCATCGGAATTGGCAGAATCCCCCAAACACATAGACATAAGGTTTATGAATGTGCGATGTAGTGGCACGTAGTTATGAGGCAAAATGTGCCTTGGTTGAAAATCCGAATGAATGAAAAGAATGGGATTTTCTGACAGTATTTGAGCTCAGGTGTCATCAGGGCCCCATGGGGAACAATTGCCCCAAATTTGGTATCAATTGGACTTGTGGTTATGGAGATATAAAATGCATGTAAGTCAATGGGATTTTTTGTGAATAGCGCCAACTAGCGGCTAACTGCACCAAATTTTGCACAGCCCCTCAGGGGGGCATGGCACATAAGGTCCTCAAGTTTGGTGTTGATCAGCCATTCCCAACCTAAGATATGACATCACATCCTGTTTATAGCATTTTTCGCAAACATTTATTAGCATATCATTTTAACAACTTTTGTCGTATCAAAATTTCCTCTACAAACTTTCATCAACTTGGTCCAGAGATTATCCGTGCCAAGTTTGGTGTCAATCGGACTTGCAGCTTCGGAGGAGTTAATTAAAATAGATTTTTCAGTTTTCACGCGTGGATATAAGGTTTTTGATATGCGCCTTCGTATGCGGGAGTTCCAAGGCCAAATGTGTATATAGCGTCCCCTAGTGGTAGAAGTGTGCAGATTTTTGCGCCTGAGGTACTTGCAGTGGTTTGGACCTACCCTATGAGTTTCGTGTCTGTAGCACTTACCGTCAAGGCTGCAGTATGAGTTTTAGCGGCGGAATAATAAAAATCCTAATGAGTCCACTGGTACTGGGAAATGTGATGCCTTGCATTCGCAGGTTCCCAGCCCACTCGGGCTTGGACCCCTTATTAAATATCTTACACGGCTCTGTTATCCGAAGTAATGGCTATTAACACATTTATATTCCTCTAGATTTTTTTCTGATACTGAAGACTATGTTCTGTTTCCAAGATAATAATCAAGTTGAGACATTTCTGATCAGAATCTACATATATTATATAACAACATATCCCTGAATCAGGATATTTTTAAGTAACCATAAATCTGTGTGCATGAAATACACATAGACACATCCACAGTGACATATTGAGCAGCTTCACATGTCTCTGGGAGTGTGATTTTCACGCCTATGACTTCATCACACTTTATCAAAGAATATTTTCAGAGTGCCATGGAGACAACAGATTGTCCCTGTCTGCAGACTATTTGTCATTCTGTTACAAAAAGAAACAATTAACATATTCACTCCCTGAAAAAGACTGAAGGAGTGCCAAAAGCTTTTTCAAAAAACAGACCAAAGAGCTAAAATCCTTAAAATCCTGTTTGGCTGTCAGCTTCACCCAGTAATAAGCTGCTCCGATCCCTGAGGTGATTCACTCTGCTATGACCCAACATACCATGATACAGTGTACTGTTATAGAGACATGCGTCCTGTGGTGTTGTGTAGTGAAGTTTCATCTGGGAATAGGACTCACTGTCAAACCAGCTTGAGGACACAATGACTCACAGCTGGTTCATTTATAACAGTGGCAGGCCATGACTTCTAAATGTCATTTTGCCATAATCTTGGGGATTTATGATTTGCATTGCACTGTGTAGGGGGATGGATTAGTCTTTCCTCAGCTGTGTTCTCATTGCTTGTGTCACCAGAATAGCATGTGATGAATTAGACTTTGTCCATGCATTGTTTGAATGTTTGACTTTGTATGGGAGCCTCATTAGTTTGCATACTGTTTGTTTGTCTGTACTCTAGCATGAAATGTGAAAATGAAAAAATGTGTCTTGTACCAACAGATTTAAGCCAACATGTGTGTAAGTTAAATGTAGAACTTATAGTTTCTCCATGTATTTGCATGAGGGCTGTTGGTTGCCAGGTCATTCTCATGTTTTATTAATTACCAACACCTGTATGTCAGCTAAAACATCATCTTTACCTGTCACATTAACATAAAAGTGATCAATATTTATATATATATATATATATATATATATATATATATATATATAAAACTAACATTTCGCATCAAATTACTGTTCTTTCTTAGTATTGTTGTCCTACACTCTCACTTATACTTAATAATTTTTTGTTAAAACAAGCCATCTGAGTAATGCTTTTAGTACCTCCCCACTCTCTAGTGCTACAGATAAATCCCTCTTTTAAAACCATGATTACTCAAATACAGTATGAAGACAATTTTTCACGTCAGTGCTCTGGATACACCAGAAATTTACATTTTTGCCTGGATCCAAATTAATAATTCATGGCCCTATGTAGCCAAGTGGCTAAGTTACATATAATAAATGTAATAAAGACATGTAATAAATCAGTGGTACATTATTGTACAAGTATTTTCATAATAATTTTGTAAAGTCTGCTGTGGAGCAGCACTGGAATATTAACAGTAAATTAACTTGTTAACCATCACACACAGTTGAAATGCAGCACACACGATTTCAACAATACAAACAGTTCAAAATTAGCACAATGATAAAATGATAAAATATGCAAATGCAGGGTAGATTTACTTCTCACACCAGCCGGAAAACAGTGGTAATCTATTGAGTGGCTGGTACACTTTGAGCATTCCCTAGCCATTGGCTAGAGAACAAAAAAATTTATTTTGCAGCCTGAATACAAAACTAATTTAATAGCTTGGTAAGGGTAAATGAAACGCCTTCCTGTCACTGCTTTCTCTAGCTAGCTAGTTTCCAAGAACCGTGGATTTCTTAAGACACTCGTTAAGTGCATTTCCATTTTGCTTATCGGTTCCTAACTTTTTGCCTATCAGAATCAGAATCAGAATCAGCTTTATTGCCAGGTATGTGTATGCGTACGAGGAATTTGACTCAGGATTGTACATTGCTCGTGATGTGCTTACTCATACAAAAATACCATAACACAGTAATAAAATAATAATAAAATCAGGCACAAACTACAATATAAAATAGACAACACTAATATACACACTATGAACAAAACAATATAGACATATTGACAAATAGTGCAGTGATCAGAGTGCAAAGGATGTAAGAGTAAACTATTATTCTCATTATGTACGTGTAGAAGGTGGATATGATATACAGGTACACATACACATACATGCATACATGTACACATGTACACAGTGGGATGGAGCATAGTGCAAAGGATGCTGGAAAAAATAAATAAGACCTATGACCTTGTGACCTGAGGTAGGTGTATTGGTATACAGTATATACAATGACATAGTATGAACAGCACTGAAATAGAGAATGGTGAATAAATAAATAATAAGTGGCAACCAGTAAACAGGTGCTGATTAGAGACAGAGTTACTGGGTTATTGCACAGGAATTGTTCCTGACACTGTGAGTCAGAAATCAGCTGTTCATCAGAGTGATGGCTTGTGGGAAGAAACTGCTTCTGTGTCTGTTGGTTTTGATGTACAGTGCTCTGTAGCGCCTACCAGAGGGGAGGAGCTGGAACAGGTTGTGTCCAGGGTGAGATGGATCTGCAGTGATGTTTCCTGCCCATTTCCTGACTCTGGAAATGTATCAGTCCTGAATGGAGGGCAGGTTGGCACCGATGATTTTTTCTGCAGTCCTGACTGTCCGTTGTAGTCTGCTCTTGTCCTTTTTGGTGGCAGATCCAAACCAGACAGTGATGGACGTGCAGAGAACAGACTGGATGATGGCTGTGTAGAACTGGATCAGCAGGTCCTTAGGGAGGTTGAGCTTCCTGAGCTGATGCAGGAAATACATCCTCTGCTGGGCCTTCTTGATGATGGTGGGATATGTTGGAACCCAGGAACCTGAAGGATTCACCAGCGGACACAGGGCTGTTGAGTATGGTGATGGGGGCAGAGTGGGGGGGTTCCTCCTGA
Organism: Micropterus dolomieu; assembly: GCF_021292245.1. Lineage (NCBI taxonomy): Eukaryota > Metazoa > Chordata > Actinopteri > Centrarchiformes > Centrarchidae > Micropterus > Micropterus dolomieu. The sequence continues at coordinate 14,852,528 of NC_060166.1, forward strand.
AGTCCACGGTCATCTCCACAGTTTTGAGCATGTTAAGCTCCAGGTTGTTCTGACCGCACCAGAGAGCCAGCTGATCAACCTCCCGTCTGTAGGCCGACTCATCACCGTCCCGGATGAGGCCAATGACCGTTGTGTCGTCAGCGAACTTCAGGAGTTTGACAGATTGGTCTCCTGAGGTGCAGTCATTGGTGTAGAGGGAGAAGAGCAGTGGGGAGAGCACACACCCCTGGGGGGCGCCAATGCTGATAGTCCGGGTGCTGGATGTGATGTTTCCCAGCCTCACCTGCTGACTCCTGTCAGTCAGGAAGTCTGTGATCCACTGACAGGTGGAGGCTGGCACAGTGAGCTGGGTGAGTTTGGTGCTGAGGATGTTCGGGATGATGGTGTTGAACGCCGAGCTGAAGCCCACGAGCAGGATCCTCGCATATGTCCCTGGAGAGTTGAGGTGTTGCAGAATGTAATGCAGACCCAAGTTGACAGCATCATCCAGAGACCTGTTAGCCCTGTAGGCAAACTGCAGGGGGTCCAGCAGGGGGCCTGTTATGTCCTTCGGGTGGGCCAACACCAGTCTTTCAAGGATATTTCAGTTGCATTCCCGATTGAACTGCAGTGAGCATTTTACCGTCCGTAAAAGTTGCACTTATTTGCCAGGACCGGATACGCGGACCTAACATCACATAATGTTTTACACAGTACGGCAACAAAGCATGTGGAGAGAGTACTTTTGTTTACATTCCTGGACCATGGCAGGCCAATGTAGCCATTGCTGCATTTTTAAGAACCAAATTATTAATGTCAATATACTGTATTTAGACCGTTGGCAAAGTAATTTTATGCCTACCTAAATGTAACATTGTTGTACATGGTCATATTATGTAAAGCTTACTAAATACTTGATTGTCTGAGCTGTGTTTAGTTCTTACCAACTGTCTTTAAGCAGGAAATCCCAAAATAAGAATACATTTCCATGAAATTTAGCAGACAGATTATTACGCTGGTGTGAGTCTTCTGCCAGTAGAAGACTGGCATAGTAGTTTCCTTTATGATACTCACAAGAGCAAAGCGTTATATACAAAAATGATATAAACTATATGGGTGGATAAATAACAAGTCATAGAAATAAAATTATTTTACATGGTGGAATGCTGAGGATGAATATAGGAGTCTCACAGCCTGGGGAAAGAAGCTGCACTGCAGCAGATACATCTCTATCTCTTGCCGTCGGCAGCGTGAACAGGCTGTGGCTGGGGTGGGTACCAATGATCATCTGAGCGACGTTGAGAGTTAGAGTTGTTGTCTGTGCACCACTTTGCAAGAGTGTTGATTTAATTTCAATATAAAGTCTCAGCAAAAAGTTCCGCACATAAATTAAAACAAGTGTATTCTTCTCATTACAAATGGAACGAAATACGAGTCATTTTGTAAATGCTGGATTATCTGAAAATTGACATACATTAATGATGAACTTCTGGCCCACTCACATTCACAGACTGCCACATTAGAGAGCTCTTAAGATTCAATAGACAAAAAGTTGGCAATTTTATTCTGAGAGATTGTGGGTCAAAAAACATTAACCTTCTGAGGCTATAACCCATGTACGGAAGTAATTTCATACACAACATCATATTAGCAATAATTATGCACACTTGGTTGTCATTTATTTATGTGTGTGGAGGTTTGTATACACATATGCCTGTATGGAAATGTGTGAGATTGTGTACTTTGGGGGATGAAATCAACCTTATTCATGAAGCAAAACATATGAATTTTGAAACATTATTCCCCTAATGTGGTGTGTTGAATTTAAAACTTATTATTAGTGAGTTTTATTTCAATTCTCATTACACTCCTTTGCAAACCAGCAGAATCAATACTCAATAAATATCAATACAAAACATAACGCTGAACAAACCTTAATAATCTGAAGTTAGAATTGTTAAATATAGCTCTGAACTACCATTCATATTTCCAATGTTACCATGGAAACCGAGCAAAACTGTCTCAACCCCACGCCTGTTCTGTATATTTATTACCTCATATCTTGTACACAAAATGTATATGAAAGAATCTTTTCATGAATTAGGGTGGGGAGGAGTGGGAGTAGAAAACAACAACTACAGATTCCTCTCTCTCCATTCTCCGCCCAATAGGCTGCTGAAGATGGATGTTGGAGCATACTGCAATTACTTCACCAAGATTGGTGCAAAGCCTGCAGATTCCCCTACATCTGCCACTGTTTGTCTTTCTGTTTTTTCTTTTTCCCTCCCTTTTAAACCTTCTCTGGCTCTCACAGACTCATAACTGTGTCAGTGCAGCAGGATACGCAGTAAATATATATGCAATAATTTAGTAAAAATACCATGTCCAGTTTCCCCCACCATCAAAAACATGTTAGGTTCTCCAGTCAGTGACATATTGACCAGACACTGATAAAGATCTGGAGGTAGTCCCTGGGTGTTGCACAGCGGCTGCCCACTACTCCCTTGAGGGATGGATTAAATGCAGAGAATGAATTTCGCAACATGTATGTGTATGTGACAATAAAGTATCTTCTCCATCACTATTGTTGCCATTGCTGTTAACCAAAGACAGCTTTAACCTCAAAACAGTGTTTCAGGTGATGGGGTCAGTAATTGCTTAAGCCCTACAACACTAAAACTACCTTGATTAACCAGAGAGCAGCTCAGGTTTCCAGTCTTTCTCTAAACAGATGTGGTGACATTTTGAAATTTCTCCAGCTGCTCATTGGGTGGCAGCATGGACTAGATATTCACAGGACTGGCCTGACCCAGAGTAGCCAAGTTTAAAACTCCATGCTATCACCCATATCTATCACATATAATCAGCAAACATTTGACATAGAAAATGGCATTACTAGCATCATCAGTTCTAATAAGTCAATGTATTAAAACTGAAATGAAAAGCCAATTACTGAAAGTTTGTACAAGCTTAGTTTCTCCTAAACTGCATCAAACTGCTTCCATTACACATCATCTTTTCTGTGGAATCACACCTTTTGCATTCTCATTAATCTCGTGGTGATCAGCGATAAAACAAAAGTTTTGTGGAGTCGCACAAGGGTAAATGTGTCTATAAGATGTAACACATTGCATTGTGCGACACTACTTTTGTTATTCCAGTATAGGATTTTTGAGGACACTGTACAATGGATAGATTTCACATGGTGGAGGTTAAATAAAGTGCACTATATTGTAAATGGAGAGTTTTTTTGGACATAGCTGTTGTCTTACATTGTAAGGTGTTACTTATTTCATGCACCTTATCATGCAAAGACACCATAGCAGCTTTGTGCATGTGGGCTAATGGATAACTGATGTGGGATTTTACGAGTCCATAAGCTGCCCAGTTGGCAGTAATGTGGTGTCTATGAATGGCAGAGTAGTTGCAGAGTGTGTGCCATGAATTACTCTCAGTGACTGCACATTACAACAACAGCACCTACAGTGATTTCCTATTCCTCGAGAGACTCGTTGGAACAAAACCTTTTCCCACTCTAATTGGAGTCTTATCACACAGTAGCTATTTCAGGTTGAGTACCAAACTTAGAAAAAACAGACAGTGTACCTTTCTATCGCACAAGCACACACTTGGGCACACAAACGTGGGATATGTTTAGGCGATGGAGGACAAGCAGGGAAGGCGATTTGTTTTTAATCCAAATGTTAAAAAAAAACACTTTTGTTTCTGTAATGCTTTGATTGCCACTTGCACTCTTATCAGTCAGTAGATCGTAGATGAATGTGTAGATGAATATTAATTAAGTTTTCCCTTGTGTTTTAGAGTCTGAGGAGATAATGTTTGCTTCAGATGCATGGATAGATCTTTGAAGTTATGGGGACAGAAGATTTAGAAGGACAGAACATGATTCTTGAATCAAAGAATGCTATTAACCCACTTTTGTGGCCTTAGGAGAGCAGACTAATGGAAGTCAACTGAAAGCCATGTTTTTGATGAGATATGGGAGTTTCAATTATCTTAAGTGGCCAGAGGGGGAAAGTTATTGGATGGGCTAGATAATATATTGAATTCACCTGCATTTTAAATAGCACTGTAATGGAAATCCCAGGCCATTTGTGGTTTGATTTAAACCTCTGTTCAGCAAATACACCTGTGAGATCAAAATGTGTCTTATAAATTAACTGACAGAAATGAGCTGTGGACACTTCAGTCAGCCTTCCCAGAAGCCTGATTTCTCTAGTGGGAAGTATTTTTGTGACAGTGAATGATGTTGATTGTGATCAGATAATATCTGCAGACCTGTCTCTGTTTCATTTGTTGGACTGTCTGTCTTTTTCTCTATCTTTCTTTCTGTTACTTTCTCATCAATAGAGACATTGTTTAAACCGTACATAGAATCCAAGAACTGAGTAATTCCTGCCAGACAACAGCCTTTTTGCACATGTTCCATGCACAAGGCCCCAGAAAAAGTCACACTCAGAGAGGGAGGGTTGGGAATACACAAACACACACAGTTTAATCACACACTTACAGACAGACAGCCCACATTGTTAGTCTGTAACCTTTAACCCTTTGTTCCCAAAGAGGCGGAAAAGGTCTGGCTTCATGATCTATGACATAACGAGTCACTACAGACTATAATCTTCCCTCTTTTAAAACTGGTCAGTTAGTGATGAAGGTCAGCTTGACTGTGCTGAATGGGATCAAATGAAATTAGGATCTATCTATTGGTTTTGAAATACTTCTCG
>NC_060166.1:14857354-14875661 GCF_021292245.1 Micropterus dolomieu
TGTGGTGACATTTTGAAATTTCTCCAGCTGCTCATTGGGTGGCAGCATGGACTAGATATTCACAGGACTGGCCTGACCCAGAGTAGCCAAGTTTAAAACTCCATGCTATCACCCATATCTATCACATATAATCAGCAAACATTTGACATAGAAAATGGCATTACTAGCATCATCAGTTCTAATAAGTCAATGTATTAAAACTGAAATGAAAAGCCAATTACTGAAAGTTTGTACAAGCTTAGTTTCTCCTAAACTGCATCAAACTGCTTCCATTACACATCATCTTTTCTGTGGAATCACACCTTTTGCATTCTCATTAATCTCGTGGTGATCAGCGATAAAACAAAAGTTTTGTGGAGTCGCACAAGGGTAAATGTGTCTATAAGATGTAACACATTGCATTGTGCGACACTACTTTTGTTATTCCAGTATAGGATTTTTGAGGACACTGTACAATGGATAGATTTCACATGGTGGAGGTTAAATAAAGTGCACTATATTGTAAATGGAGAGTTTTTTTGGACATAGCTGTTGTCTTACATTGTAAGGTGTTACTTATTTCATGCACCTTATCATGCAAAGACACCATAGCAGCTTTGTGCATGTGGGCTAATGGATAACTGATGTGGGATTTTACGAGTCCATAAGCTGCCCAGTTGGCAGTAATGTGGTGTCTATGAATGGCAGAGTAGTTGCAGAGTGTGTGCCATGAATTACTCTCAGTGACTGCACATTACAACAACAGCACCTACAGTGATTTCCTATTCCTCGAGAGACTCGTTGGAACAAAACCTTTTCCCACTCTAATTGGAGTCTTATCACACAGTAGCTATTTCAGGTTGAGTACCAAACTTAGAAAAAACAGACAGTGTACCTTTCTATCGCACAAGCACACACTTGGGCACACAAACGTGGGATATGTTTAGGCGATGGAGGACAAGCAGGGAAGGCGATTTGTTTTTAATCCAAATGTTAAAAAAAAACACTTTTGTTTCTGTAATGCTTTGATTGCCACTTGCACTCTTATCAGTCAGTAGATCGTAGATGAATGTGTAGATGAATATTAATTAAGTTTTCCCTTGTGTTTTAGAGTCTGAGGAGATAATGTTTGCTTCAGATGCATGGATAGATCTTTGAAGTTATGGGGACAGAAGATTTAGAAGGACAGAACATGATTCTTGAATCAAAGAATGCTATTAACCCACTTTTGTGGCCTTAGGAGAGCAGACTAATGGAAGTCAACTGAAAGCCATGTTTTTGATGAGATATGGGAGTTTCAATTATCTTAAGTGGCCAGAGGGGGAAAGTTATTGGATGGGCTAGATAATATATTGAATTCACCTGCATTTTAAATAGCACTGTAATGGAAATCCCAGGCCATTTGTGGTTTGATTTAAACCTCTGTTCAGCAAATACACCTGTGAGATCAAAATGTGTCTTATAAATTAACTGACAGAAATGAGCTGTGGACACTTCAGTCAGCCTTCCCAGAAGCCTGATTTCTCTAGTGGGAAGTATTTTTGTGACAGTGAATGATGTTGATTGTGATCAGATAATATCTGCAGACCTGTCTCTGTTTCATTTGTTGGACTGTCTGTCTTTTTCTCTATCTTTCTTTCTGTTACTTTCTCATCAATAGAGACATTGTTTAAACCGTACATAGAATCCAAGAACTGAGTAATTCCTGCCAGACAACAGCCTTTTTGCACATGTTCCATGCACAAGGCCCCAGAAAAAGTCACACTCAGAGAGGGAGGGTTGGGAATACACAAACACACACAGTTTAATCACACACTTACAGACAGACAGCCCACATTGTTAGTCTGTAACCTTTAACCCTTTGTTCCCAAAGAGGCGGAAAAGGTCTGGCTTCATGATCTATGACATAACGAGTCACTACAGACTATAATCTTCCCTCTTTTAAAACTGGTCAGTTAGTGATGAAGGTCAGCTTGACTGTGCTGAATGGGATCAAATGAAATTAGGATCTATCTATTGGTTTTGAAATACTTCTCGGTGGAGGAGATATCCTCTCTGGATAGTGCGGGTTACAGAAATCCTGCTAGACAAGCTAACACTGCCTCTTGATGTCTCCCTGGTTGTTAATTAATTACATTACAACAGCAGCAGAAACAAAATGTGAAATCCCACATGGTCTGTATCATATTAAAACCACAGTACAGTTTGTTGGAATGTCCAGTGGTTTTCTGATAAAAATGGAGTGTACACCCTGCTGATGTTTCTCTGACTTTCTCTCTGGAGCCTCTGTCACTGCAGCTCAGTACAGGATATGACTTTGCCACTGTCTTACTTCCAGTCTTACTAACTAAAAATTCTGGTGATATTTACCAGTTTGATGTAGTTTTGCTGTCCAAAGCACAGCATGTTTTAGTGCTTTTCTGTATGAATTGGTTTGCTTTCCATCCATTGTAGAGATCATTACTGTTTTCGTGGACCAACATACAGTGTCTATAAAAAGTACTCTACCCTCTTAGAGCTTTTTATGTTTTATTGTTTTACAGCATTTTGGAGAGTTGCTTCAAGCATTTCTTTCTCTTCCTGTTGGAGGTTTTGCAACAATTCTGATTCACCAAATGTTGGACCTTCCAGATACAGTATTTATACTATGATCAATTGAAGCCCCTTGAGTACACACACTAGGTGATCTGCATTGGACAGATTATTTGAATTCTACCATTTGGCTGCAACAGTGAAGATTTAGGTGTGTCTTAATTTGTGTTTTATATGTTTGATTAGAGCACTTTGTAGAGACCTGTTTCCGCTTTGACATTAAAGGTTCTTTTTTTTTGTATTGATCAGTGTCAGTGTGTTTGGAGTTCTTTTTGATTAATATGAGAGGAGACCACACATCTGCTATTGATTGAATAATATAAATGTCTAATAAAAGTTGTTATGCTTTTATTATAAGTGCTCTTCCGTGTTTAGACGCCACTGCTGCACATCATAGATACTGAATAAATACACCCTGATCCGAAGATACTGCATTTCGTGAATAGTGACATTATAAATGATGGAAAATAAAAACAAAGCAGGTGGATCTCGTGCAGCAGCCAGGCCACTAAGAGGTTAAAAGAAGGAAGGTCATCTGTGTGTGTGGTCAGACACTGATAGGTCACCGCTCAGTGGTCTGCTCTCTGCGGCTCTCATCCGTGAAGTAACGGGCTGCGGGTCTCCGCCTCCAAGATGCACTGATTTGAGTTTTCCAAACAAAGCAGCCGACTTCACCGGATGTATTTTACCTTTCAGCATGGGTGAGTACCGTGTATGAAGTTATCCTCTGGGTTTGTCGTTGTATAAGTCTGGCGGACGGACAAGTTTGAGAAAGTTGGCGAGGTCGAGTCAAAGGTAAAAACGCACCTCAGACGCTTATTAAAAATGCCAGACTTTTACCGGATTTCTTTCTGAGGTTTTGTTGGTCCTTACAACAGTTACTTTGTCGATAATTGTGTTGCGCTGTTAGTCTGAAGTGTACAGCCCGGTACGACGTCAGTTTAGTCGGTAAAGCAAGCAGTTAAATAAACATGAGAACTCAGCGCGTGACACAGATTCACAATTTATTGGTCTACGTCGACATCGATTAAACGGCATATATTAATTAAACAGTAGGGTGCAGGGTAAACACTGTGATTCCCGACAGCATGCCCCATAATCCGGAATATAGGGTACAGTTTCCTGCATCGTTGTGAGCAGAGGGCTGTGATGCACTTGCTGCGTCTGTCCAGTTCCTGTTGACCGTCTGAGACAGATGCTGCTGTGTCTGCATCGCCAAACTTTTTATCAAGTGTTCAAATAAACACACCTGTCGAAATCATCGACACGCTGTGTTTGTTTAACTCAGGCGATAATAATGAAAGAAACTGCCCCACGTTGTGAACGAGGTTGTGTGACAGTCGCAGTGGTTTCGGGATCGATGCCCGGCTCGATGCCCGGCTCGACTGTCTGCGTTTCGGTTCCTTCCACCTTGTGAGAACATCTTGATTAAAGTCTATATCATCGCATAGGTGTGACAACACCTTGTATGTGGCCACGGTGATAGACGAAAACGGTTTAAATTGGGTTGGGTTTTTTGTTTTGTTTTTCATTAGGGACTAGTTTTCAAATTCAAAGTAGCTTTATTGGCATTAATGTATAACAACAATATTACCGAAGCATCATACAAACTACATAAGAACAATCAACCCCATACATTTAATTAAACTTTTCTAGTGGTTCAAAAAGTGGGTCCTTGAGGGGGTTCCAGGCAGTCCCCAACAAAAAGGGGAATAATTTATTTTCACTATAAATCCATCCCTAAGTAACACAGTGACCAATGGTATGACTATTTCGGTCATAGGTTTCATACACTTTCTTGATTAAAACATCTAGAAAGCCAAAATCCTATCAGATGGGTCCTCCTGGGACAAAATCCTATTAGACGTGGGTCCGTGGTCTAATTTGTGTCAGTTTAGGGGGCCTTGACATGAAAAAGTCATGTGTAGTTTATTTGCATTCTTATAAGTTCTAAATGTGTAAATGGAAACAGCATGTCCTTTAGCCTACAGGTATTGATAATGCTAAAAATAACAAGTTCTCACTGTGTGAATATAGGCAATAAATTGATATATGTAGCCACCCAGTCAAACGCCATCTGGAGCCACTGGTGGTTTTGGACTCAATGCTGAGTTCTTTTTAAGGTAATAGCTGCTTATAGTAGATTACAATATAAGAAACACTTAAAACAACACAAACCAAACTCTGGTTCAGAAGCTACTGAGAAATCATGAACATTGTGTGGTGGTGACTGTAACAGACTCAGATCCCTGGTTGGTTGGTTTGTGACTGCTGTCTAGCTGTTTGAGAGAACATGTCTGTGGTGTTATGCACATGCAGCACAGCATGTGTTGAGAAAAACTTTTCAGGGGCGGGCTCAAGCAGAATCTGCAGTTTATTCCCACGTGTCACAGCAGGATCCTTAAAATCAGTTCTGCATGTGTGTGTGTCTTTGCAGGTGCCTTTGATTTTACTTTGTGAGAAATGATAACCTAAATTTAAGTCTCAGTCATCTTCCTTTCATACAATATGAGCATGTGACATTTGCAGCTAAAAGTCAGAATTTATATTATATTAAAGGAGCAATTCAACACAAAATACACTTATAAATTTACAGCTCATAAGTCTGAGATTTGTTTATCTTAGATTAGCACAAAAACTGGAAAGCTTTTAACGACCTACTTTTTTATAGTACACACAAAACTTAACACATGCAGCAATAGAACTGTTCAAACACTTCCAGTAGGTGTTAGAGTTTTGTGTTAACACAGTGGCCGCAGCATCTCAGAAAACTTTTGCACGTCTGTGCGAACTAGATACATGAAACGCTTGTACAGTGATCACGTCTGCATGGGTCAAATTGATCATTATAAGTGGATGATTATTACAACCAAATGTGTTTCTTTTTCTTTAATTTCTCATGCAGATTTCCATCGAATTGACATCCATATATTTATTAGATGAATATAAAGTAATGAAGCAGTTTAAATTACTGTTCTGTGTATAATTCAAATACATCATACAGTAAGCAAATTATTTAAACAGCATAGGAATGACTCTGTCCCAAGTTTTTTGATCCAAATGAGTGTTTCATTACTGTACTGGAGATTTTGTTGTTTAGGAAAGGCCTGTAGCTCACTCGCAACAAAACAACATCATTCCCTCAACAAGAGGAGTCAGTACCCGCACTGTTTGTGGCTGTTTCTCTCTCTCTCTGAATAAGACCACTTTGAATGCATCTCACAGTCTTCCCGTTTCCGACAGCCCCTCTTCTCTCAGCTGTTTGTGGCTGTCAGGCCTGGGAAAAATGCCTCCTAACCCCACAGGAAATGACAGTTGGTGAACAGACAGCGCTGTTGCAGTTGTTTTCACCTCAGTGCTAAATAAAGTAGCATTATAAGTTGTGTTCAAGGATTGAGATTCTTCAGGGTGAGTTCAGGCATCATTGTTTATTTTGTTTTTTTGACACACACTTCAAAGCCCAGTTCTTTGCACTAGTTGATTGTGTAGATTATTGTTGGATGGATTATTGGCAGGTTTTATCAGACTTTATTTTGGTGACCCAGATCATAAGACTTTGATAGAGTACATTCTAAACTAGGATTGCAACCTACACTTACTTTCATTATTATTATATACACTGCTAATTATTGTCTTGTACAGTCACCTGTATATAGATGTTCTGACTGCTAAAATATGTGGTTTCAATGGGAATGTACAACCGGAAGAGAGGTATTTTTTTTTTCTATTGTGGCTTGGGTGTTAAATGGTCACCTATTGAAGTGAGTGTGCTATACGTTTTGGGGGTTTTGTTCTTGTGTCTGCAAGTAGCGTCAAAAAGCGTCAGTTCTAGAGAATATGTAGGTTTGGCTGTTTTTTTTTTCTGTTCTGGTTTATGCATGGTTTCCTTGGTATTGGTATTTGACAAACAGTTTCTTCCTTTTTTTTGTTTTAGTGTTGTCACTGAAAAAGAGGTCACTCTATTTCCCTGATTTGTCGCTACACCCTACTTTAGTAAAGATGCTTTCAGCCATCATTTGGAATACCTGACTAAGTCATAAAAAATGATAACAGTGCATAAAAAATGATAACAGTGCAGTTCACTGGACTGTGAGTTAATTAGCGAGTAATGAGAAGTTTAAGCTGTGAAGATGAGTTGTGAGCACAGATGTAAAAATTGGCACAGTTTCATTTCCACAGATGAGAGAAGATTATCATCAGTTGGAGTTTCAAAAGTGACACCACCTGCAGAGTTTTGTTTCATTTTCAGTTCAAAACTTATAAAGCTCTGACAACAGGAGATGCAACTTTAAAGTCTCTACAAGGGATGTAATTAGGAGCATCTTTCAAACCAAAAGAAGAACCTACCAATTAAGTTAAGATTTGACGTGTTCAGACTCTCTGAAATTCATCCGAGAGAGGATTTGTGCAGCTTTAGTGCAGCCAGATGGAAACCTATAGCCACATAAACACATCACTCATATTAGTAACGCCAATTGAGGCGTTATGGCATTGTCTTGTCACCACTTCATTGACTACCACCACTTTAAGGCTTCTAGTTAGGCTGCTGTCGTAAAACTGAAATCTAATAGAACCAGTCAGACCAATTCCAACAAATCACTGTAACAAACCATAAACTAACTTTGTGTTTGCTTCTCTGAATCTGAAGCCAGTTTGATTCCCTTTTATCTCAGTGACTGCCTTTCTCGTTTACAGTATTATTGCATTTATTAAGACTGTTAATAATAATAATGGCTGATACTGATCAAATGCTAGTTTTCCAGTAGGGATGAAACGATTACCGGTTTAACGGTAAACCATGGTAAAATTCCCAACGGTTATTATTACCGTACACGTTTTAATTCTGTATCAAAGGCTGTCCTGAGGTCAACAATTCTGTTATAATCTCACGGCAAACACTGTCCAGCGTCTCCCAGAAGCGGGCACTCATGCGCAGAATACAACGTGGGTTTGTTTGGGTCAATGACAACAGGAGGGAAGACAACACTGCAGAGATTTTTCAGTCACTCTGAAGTCCGGTCGTATTTTAGCTTTAGCCTTATAGTGAACGCAGGGTGAGTTAACTTTTAGCTATGGTTTGTCTTTCTGACTTGCTAACAGCTTGTAAACTGAAGCTCTCAGTGTTGCTGCTCTTGTAAAAACGCTACACGTTGCTCTGTTGCTGTGTGCGTCGTGTGTCCGCAGAGTCTATTCGTCCACTGCACATGATAACACGTTACACAGTTTAGTCAACCAACCAGCATATCTAGAAACGCTACATACTGCTCTATATTCATGTCAGTTTTTGGGCTCATGGCAGTTTTCAATATAAAACTTGGTTTCAGTGTGTGTATCAGTACATTTTAATATTTTTTACAATACAGTGATAATACTGATAACCGTGATAATTTTGGTCACTATAATCGTGGTATGAAATTTTCATACCGTTTCATCCCTATTCCCCAGGTTTATCTACCCTACAACATTGCATTCCTACACCAGTAGTGGGATATTTTACTGGTTCATTTTTTGTTGTTGGATTCTCCAACATGCACAACCTCAAATTAAATGGAGTAATTGTGGAACCAACCAAACTCAGATTTTTTGGATCATAGTTGTGGCTTCGATTCAGCTAATATGAGTCTTCACTACAGCTTCACATAATATCACATACTGTGTTGTACTTCACTAAAGGGCTGTGCCTGTTTCCATAGTGTAACCAGGCTATTTTTAGAGAGCAGAGTGTCTAAATAAGAGATGAAAAGCCTGGTTTTGATCAGTACAGCAAGTCTCTGCTGTTGTGGACAAAAGAGAAGGAAGAGGCAACTGCAGGACACAGGATTGCCTGCGAGCTCTGATTAAGAAGGATGCACTGTGGGCACATCATAATATATAATCCTATATAAGCAGCTGTATGTTTAAGTTTGTATAAAGAATGAAAACCCTCAGCATTTGTTAGAAAGCCTTGTATCCTAGAAGGCTTCTGTCTCTTTTAGTTTACCTTGTGGCTTTGTTGCTATCAATGTAACATCTTTTGTAAGTCAGAAATGAATAAAATGGCTGATGACAGAAATAACCATTCTAGTGTATTTCTATTTACAATAAAACCCTTTTACAGTAAATGGCTTCCCTGGCTGGTGAACAGCACATCATCAGAGTTAGGCTCCACTGAGAAAGAGAGTAGTCTTTTTTGAATGCACTCATTTGCAGTGCAACTCGTTCCTTCAGTCTTTACAGCGAGTCGGTGTGTAATCGGATGCCAATATGACTTGAGCGCTTGTAAGATTTATACAGTAGATTAGTGCAGGGGAGGGGAAAAAGGTAAAATAGTGCGGTGTTACGTGAGCACAGTTTATAATCTCATCATAGCTTCACAGTCCGTGTAATATTCTCCCATCACCCTACTGCCATTATAACATGATGTCATCCTGTTGTGTTGCATGATGCACTCCTACATGAATGAGTAATTGCTCACCGAGAAGGCTTTATATGGGGAGCGGGTTGTTTAGTATGGACTCCACATCGTGCCACATCAGTAGCATCATGCCTGTGAGAAAGACATTACTCGGAGGCAGGGTATAAATTTTTGATGTGAAATATTATTTATGTTCTATTTTTTTTGGTCATTCAATTTGAAAATAGCAACTTTGTTACATGAAGGTTTACATATGCCACACATCAAATTTCTCTTTATTTCTTGCATGCTTTGTTTATTTGCCAAAATAACAAATACTATAAAACATTAAAAAATGTGTAATTGACCTAATGCAACTATTAATTTGGTGCCACCAAAGAAACTTCAAAACTGCTCTGGGTGGTATTAAAAGTTTGAATCTTGAGCTCATAGAGAAGACATAGTTCTGGGCCCCGGTTGCCTTTGGCACTTCTGTCTTTTACTCGGTGGTCATGAGATGCCAACGCTAAACCTCTAATTCAGCTACCAGCAGCACTCTGTCCATAATTTCCTCAATATCTCTGCATATGTTTTCTCAATACTGAATAAACTAAACATGCACCCTCCTATACCAAACAGGATTGTTGCAGCAGCCTCTTCATTTTAGTTAGTTTTTCCTTCAGACTTAATACACCGTGACAGAGATTTCCCACTCCTCAGATGATCTATATTTTGTGCCCTTGTAAATAATTCATTTGACTAATCAGAACACTTTATTGGGCATGTATTTTCATAAGTGTTAGTTTAATCAGCATCAGCATGCCTCTGTAATCTACCCACAGTCTTTGACATTGTGCTGACAGGGACACAGCGCTAAGAATAGAGAAGCAGGGAACAATAGAGCTGAACTTTGATGGTCAGTAATGACGCGTGAAAAAACAAGCAATCACATGGTTGTTCTTTGCTGTGAAGCCATCACGGTGATGGAAAACTGTGATCTCTGTCTCAGCTGTAACAGCAAATCTTCTCCATGGTAGGTCCATCTGTTGACTCCAATAATGTATGCATGGCAAAGTGCACAAGGCACTGAGACACAAGATGGCTAGACCATTCGAGTCCTTCCTGCTGTGCACTCTATTTTTTAATATTATTATAGTGTACTTACACCCCACAGGTGTATCAACACGCTCTCCAGCTAGAGAGCAGTATTACATGGTGTTTCTCTTTTCTTTGAGAAAATTGCAGATCTAAAAATATCAACACATGAAAATCATGGCAGTTGCTTTAAACAACATTCGTTAACTACACTCTCAGCCATGCCCATATGCTCAAGGCTGACATCACCTGCTCACCTGAGTTCAGCCCAGCGAGGCCAGAGCACAACCTGAGGCTACTAGAAAGTGTGAAACTGTAACGGGAAACGTTGTCTTGCCATGATTAATGCATGATGTTCCCCCACTTCCACACTCAGCCTCCAGGTCAGAGTGTGTGTTTGTGCATTCGCTTAGAAACTCACATAGCACATGTTTATTTGGAACATAAACAATGCTGTGATGGAACATGCTTCTTTTTTTGTTTACTACTTCATCTATCCCTTAGCTCATACAGTCTGAAGGCATTTCACTAATGCATTGATAACACCTATCAAAATATTCATGACGATTTAACAATGCAAGTGGAATAAATCATATTTAAATGGAAAAAAAAATTATTATTATCTATTATGCATCAATGATTTGTAACATACAAGGACATCATTAGTTTGATATTTGTATTAGATAAATGCATATTCTTTAAAACAAGTCAGCTGTCATGTTAAATCCTTATGATCGTTCTTTTTTATTAACAAAAACTTTACAAAACATTTAAAACATGCATTTAGATTAACTATAATTACAGCAGAATTTCACTCAATAAAGAATATGCAGATAAGTCAAGTAGTAACCTATCTGATAGACGTAGTGATGTTTTATTTCTTAAATATTCTAACTTTAAAAAAAAAAATTTGTTCCTGCACTGAGTGAAATAAAAACACGCAAAGAAGTTGTAAAATATTATATTTCACCAAGAATGGGAATTTGCAGACTGAATTGCACAGTTCTTGCCTTTTAGCATTGACCTCTAAACAGCCCAATTGCGTTAAGTCAAATATTTGTGAATGAATCCGTGCTGGGGAAATCCAAAGGGAGTCTCTATCTCTATTATACTGATAGCAATGTTTGCTATTTTATCTATAGTTCCTTAAAATGATTGGTAGAAAAGGGGGCATGATCTGTCCCTCACTGCTTGTCTAATTATAATACAAGCCATTTTTCTGACGAGTACATAGCTATTACTTGGATAAATATGGGCCCATCTTGAAATTACCTTTCCTTTTAAAGTCATTGAAAAAGTTATCTCCTTGCAATTTCTAGAAGCTGCAAGGCAGATCCCGGTCATTCTTCTTTAAAAACCATAGTATTGATTTTGCAATACGCAGTTGAACCTGTCTGTCACAATGATACAGGTTAAATGTTGTATGACGCCATATGAAGGGCAGTTTATTTTTTCAGAACACAGACATTAATGAAAGTTATTTATGTCTTATCATATTTCAGCGTTCCTTAAAATCTATTTTTAAAGTTCAAGTTTCAGGATGGGAGATATGAGTTTTATAATCACATAAGCTCCTTGGCTGCTATGTTAAACCCCTCTTCCAGAAAGCTTGGAGTAATTTTTGTCTTGGCCCCACATTAACTTCTGCATTGCTGTTGTCTAATCCCACTTCTGTTAAGTCTCCTGGATGGTCTCTAAAATCAGGCCTTTTCTCATTTGTCCCATTTAAGAAAAGGCTTTTCATACTTTCACTTGCTCTAGGCTCGATTATTGCATGGTGGTGTTCCACTTAGGGCCGGGCGATATGGCCAAAAATGTTATCACGATAAAAACATTTCATATCATTCGATATCGATAATTATCCTGATATATGCTAAATCATTATTTCTTTCAAGTTTAAAGGCTGTTTTTTGCTCCTGAGTGAAAATTGAAGAAACCAGAAGGTTATGTGGTTTAAACTTTTCTTTATGGTCAGAACGTGACAAACACTTGATGCCACACAGTGGATCACTTCATAAATTTGAGGTAGAACATTAAAAACTATTGTAATAAAATCTTTTTCAGCAAATATGATTAGTAATTATTTTTTCAGTCCCTTTTCCTCAACAAAATAAATATTTTAATCGAAAAATTAAGTGCTAATTTGTCCGTAATTCAAATGAATTAAACCAAATATTTATTGACGATATATTGAACATTTATTATATTGTTATTGAGGAAAATTATATTGCAATAATTATCGTTGTTGTTTTATTGCCCTGCCCTAGTTCCACTGTGAGTCAGAGCAGCGTCAAAGCTTAGATTTACAGTAGAGACCATATTCGTTCAGACTGAAACGATCTGATCATCTGATCTTCTAAATCAATACCAGCTTCTACAGCAAATATATTACCTCCTCTGTAAGGCCTCGAACACATCCTGTGGTAACCTTTAGGCCAGATTGAAACTTTGTATACTCTACCTTAGACATCCTTTATAGTCAGTTTATTGACTAGTTGTAATTTGATTTATGTCATTGGAGATTAAATCATTAGTAGTAGTTCTACATGGTACCATTAGGTTATATATATAATATTTCTGTGCCAACAGTGCATGCTCTCTCTTTTGTCTCAGTAGGCACATAACAGGTCCCCTTGCTATGTGTTTCTCATCTCATAGATACCCAGCTGAGAAAGCCATATGTGCAGAGCAATTATTCAGGTGGTGTTAATGGCGGAGGCGATGAGAACAATGCAGATGGTTGTCTTTACTATTGACTTTGTGTCTGCATTATTTTGATGCAGATCTCCCACAAGGCTTCCACTCAGCTCTTGACTGCTTGCTGTGTAATGGTTTCTACCATGCCCCATCTTATTTTATTTTTCTTAAGTTTCCTTGCCAGCTGCACCTGCACAAATGGCGTGTGTAATCTTGGCACACATTCAGCAAGGTTTATCATTAAACAGACAGTCAGCACATTGGCTCTTTAATCAAGGTCAAACATTTGGTGAGAGGGTTCTTTTGTTTTCGGATTTGTAAGCAAATGTCCTCTCTAGCGCTCTGGAGATGGATGATCTGTGGATTATTGTAACGATTAATCGATTAGTTGTTTGGTCTACAAAATGTGAGAAAATAGTGAAAAATATCAATGACTGTTTTTTGTGGGCCACAACGACGTCCTCAAATGTCTTGTTTTGTCCACAACTCAAATATGTTTGGTGTACTGTCATCGGGGAGTAAATAAACCAGAAAATATTCACATTTAAGACGCTGGAATCAGATAATCTTTACTTCATTTCTTTTAAAAATACTTAAACCAATTCATCAATTATCTAAATGAATCCCATTAATTTAACATTTGACAACTAACTGATTAATCATTGAAGCTCTAGTCCTCACCATGGGTGCCCTTGAAGCTATAGAGTAGGTAGTCACCACTTGGATATCTATTGTGTACAGTGGCAGTGATCTATTGATGTTTTCTGTTATCTCTGATTTTGTTTGTCGAAATGAACAGACCATTTAAAGGTCTTTGAGGTACCTAATGCCATTTTAGGGAAGACAAGTGTTATAGATTGATAAACTTGGGCTGCTGCTTGGTGGTGGATAGGTACGTTTAATAGATCAGAATTTGGCCATGTGTGAGTGTGTTTGTGTGTGTGTGCATCCCATCAGAAGTGCTGCTTGTTACATGTGATTGGTTTTCATGGTATCTGACTGTGTGTGTTCCTGTACACTATGCCTGCCTTTTTGATTGTGTGTGTGCGTGTGTGTGTGTGGGGAGGGGGGCTGCTACTTCATCATCACCTTTAGCCTTGCCTGTACCTTGCAGTCCTATCACCTCCCTCTAACCTATAGGAGACAGCTACACACTGACTGGCACAAGACGGACCTCGGCATCCACCAGCATGGGCACAACCCAGATCAGACAGTGTCTTCCTCTGCTGCAGCAACTTTAAAATGAGCACAAAGTGACCACGTACAGCCTCCACACCTTGACACACATGATCAGCATCAATATTCAAGGGCTGACGGTCGGTGCCTTCCTCTTTAGCATTAACAACAGCAGCTAAGGTAACAGCTTTGGAAGCTTGGGCTGTAGCCAATGTATAAGTGTGTGTGTGTGTGTGTGTGTAACTTGGCCTGCCAGTCCCTGGGGAGGACCAGCAAAGGACTTGTGTTACACTCCCTGACAGGCCTTATACATGTTTCATCTGCTGGTCTCAGAACAGAAGCCCTCTTTGTTATCTAATCCAGCCCTCTTCTACCCAGCCAGAGAGACTGAGTTTACTGCCACTGGACTGCTCTTCACAGTCTGTCAGTCAGCCACTGAACTGATACATATCAACCAACAGCTTAGGAGCAGGAGAAGGACTTGGTCAGGCCCAAGACATCTGCTATCAGTACTTCTCAGCAAGTCTTTCAATCCATTGGCTGGCACGTGGAGAGGGCTTTAAAATAAACAACAGGAACTGAGGGGACCAAGGTCCACCAAAGATTGTTAGGAATCTAAACTGTGCCTCATCTGTTCAGCACTAAACCTCAACCTTTCTGTAGCTAAGAGCCCTTCAAGCTTTAAAACTGCAGAGTTTGCAATTCTTGTAACCGAGGATCTAAAAAAAGAAGTGCTTTAGGGGTTGTATTTGCATTTTAGAAAGCTAGTCAGGACCATGAGTGACACTCTTAGACCCCCTTCGCTCCAGGTGAGCGTCCCAAACGATGCCCCGGCATACTCAGACGGAGGAAGCAACGCCGTGTCAGATGGCTCCATGCGATCCAGCTCCTCAACTCCGACGCTCCGCCGTAAGCGCTTCAAAATGCGGCGCATGAGGAACGTGCCCAGCGAGAAGGAGAACGAAAGGGGGCGGCTAACTGTCGGTCACCTTGCGGCCCGATCCCACTCAGGCTCCAAGGAGTACCTCCAGCTGCCTTCCATTGAGATCACGCCATCCAGCGACGAAGACGCCCCTTCTTCCTGGTCGCGCTGCTCCACACCCAGCGCCAGTCCGCGCCGTAAGCGTTTCCTGTTGAGGAAGTGGCTGAAGGTCCGAGAGAGGAAGGAGCAAGTCAGTGAGAGCAGGTTGGTATGGGCCCTCCCTGCTCACCTCTCCCTATTCCCCTTCTTCTCCCCACATCTTCCCTAATAGCTCCATGCTGCTTCAAATCTCCTGCTACCAGCACTAATGTGTTGTATCACTAACTGAAAGAGAGTTAAATTGTTTCTACTCAGGTATTTAGTTGAACAATTAGACTTCTGTTTAGCTTGAGGTTTCTTTTCACCTTTCAGAGTTAAGCAAGCCGCTTAATGGCCACACACAATTTAATACAAGAGGTGGTTACAGTAAGGGTTTTTCAGGTTTCTAAAGATTCTTAGGTTGAATCTGAAGCCCAGCATGCATTTGTTTTATATTAAATGTAGCCACCATTGGCCCTAGAAAATTAATATGTCATCCCTGCTATGTACTTGTATATGGACGGGTTGACAATAAAGTTCTTGTGAGTCTTCTCACTTTGTATAACTGTTGTTTTCATTTGCTTGTAACAACTCAGCAGTGATTTTTTTTTAGTTGTATAGGTATGCATCTGTATACGTATTTTTTCCAGTATAGTGTTGTAGCATGTTTTTTGAGTACATTTTTTAAAAAATATTCTTTTTATTTTTTGATGACTCTGCAGTTTTGTAGTAAGTGTGGGGTGACTGAAGGTGAGATCAACCCATGCAGGCACAACATAGGTTTAGGCTACACTTACAAGAGATGTGTAGTTCACACACATGAGCTGCTAAAACAATAATTAATGGCACTGATTGTTACACTTGTCAACAAGAATGGACAGAATGCCCAAAACTTGCTTGCAGATTGCTTCCTCTTGTGAGTGTTAAAAACAGAGATACGGTAGGGTCATTTGAAACTTAAAAGGTTGGCCTAACAACAGTACTAGAGGAAAGGTTGAGGGGTTTATAAAATCAATAGGTTTTGTCCTTTTGGATGCATAGTTGTGAGATATCTGACATCTGAGAATACAGTGTGTGTGATGGTGGCGCTAGAGGAAAGGTCATTAAAGGCCAGTAAATTAAATCGGCCCCTTCAAAGTTTAAGTATTTTAACAGTTTAAGTAAAGCGACCTTCCTCACTAAAACATGTTGAATGAGCTTATGCTAATTGGAAGTTAGTAGTTAAAATAAAAACACAAGATGAAAGGTAGGAATAATTCTGCAATAATAATTATTAAGTCTAATTACAATTAGGGCTGGGCGATATGGACCAAAGAGTCATATGCCGGTACTGTTAGGTAGAGTTCCAGTATAAAATATATATCGGTATGTTCTGCTAAGTAGGCAGGGCGGGGGTGTCAATTTTAGCGGCCATGTTTTTTCTATTTGTAGTAACTTAGCTTGTATCTTATTTCACCATTGTAATTATACTTGATTTTCCATCATAAGTGTCACTCACTTATTGAATCTGCCTCCTTCAGTTCTCTTCACACTCACAGACCTATCATTGTCTGCTCCAAACACGTCAGCGTGCCCCGCTTCTTTCCATCTATGTCTGATCCGGTGGCTTTCTCCATCAGTAGGCTACATTGTATAAAGACGCCGACTTTCTTCCACCTGCAGCGTCGCCGCATGTTGAGGAGGCGTGTTGATGACGTAGCCCATCAAAACAAAACCAACGTGGTAGCTAACGAATGACATCTGACTGGTGTGTTCACTGTCACTTGGTCCGCTCTTGTAAAATATCCACCGTGTCGCTGCTTGTAACGTAATGACTCTGTGTTTCTCTGATAAATGCTACAATGTGTCACCTAACCAGGGCTGCCCGCCGAGGAAAGTGAATGTGTGGGGAAATACTGAACCGTTGTTTTTTTTTTGTTTTTTACAAGCCAGGTCTTCAGCACTGTGTCTCCCTCCATGTTGTTGAGAGTTGTGGATAGATGGCTGGGATGCAGGGGGAGGGGCTGCGCTGCGTGGTGAGGGAGAGAAAGAGAGGAGCAAACGCTGGAAGGACTTTACAGAAACATATTAATTAACTCAACATCAAACTATAGCGGTATAAACGGTATTATCTAATTTTATATTGGTGTACCTCATTATACCGCCCAGACTTAATTACAATCAGGGATATACTCTTCTTTAAACAAAGATTTCATTTAAGCCCTACAAATCTTTATTTATGGCTCTATTTAATTTATGTGCAGAACTCTTTGTAGTAATAAGATAATCTGATGAGTATACCAAATCAATATGAGATATTAGATCAAAACTTTTTAAGATTAATTTCACAAGAGCATGTGTATTGTATGTTTGCGTTTGGGAATAAATGAAGTCATGATTGTTATTTTACCTGAGAGTTTGGGGCAGTCCCTGTGCCACAAGATAATGCACCTTAGAGACGTCATTGAGTTGCTGTTAAGTCGTGGAAAAATAAAGTCAACCACAGGATTTTTTCATTTCATACAGTACACAAATGTCAGTGTTAAACCTTCTGCTTGCTTCATTGTACTCATGGAAAAGTTCATCAGTCGTGGCCCACTTTATTTATTTTTTTTCATTTTTGGGACATAGAACTAGTGTCAGTCGATACAGGTGTAGTTCTTTGAGATGATAAGTTGAATGTCTGGTAGTTATTTCTCTTCTGTCACTGCAGTATACTAAGCATTATCACGGGTAACAGCTGGCAGACAGGTTCTCTCACTCCATCAATGTGTTTGACCTTTCTCTGAGTTGAAGACAGCCTCTCTCCAAAGGCATGAGTGCATAACCTCGACAGTATCCATGAGTGTATAATAGTCATTATCCAGCACATCTCGAGTGCAGCCTGGGTCCCACTCAGTTTCTAATGAGCACTGTTCTAACAAGAGTTCCTATAGACTTAATACCATCCTGTGACAACATGGCTCCACCTCAATCTGCTGCTTGTTACTAGCTGCATGTAGTATATAAAAAATGTTAAAGGCGTCAAGCAGTGAGGGAGTGACATAAATAATCCAGATGTTAATGTTTACCTTCACTTAATTATTGATTAAGCAGCCGGTTTTACCATGTAAAGTTGTAGTTGCAGTGTGCTATATATTTTCTATCAAATCACATTACTATTTCTGCTTTGTGGGCAGTTTTTTGTTTTTACTTTTTCATTTTGGAGTTTTTAAAAACCCCATATTAGCACCATTATAAATATTAGTAATAATAAAATAGATCTTTCTGGCTTCCTTATTTAGTTGAGGCACTGCACGTTGGCTCTGGTGTTGTAGCCATGCAGTGTCTGGAGCATGGTTATCTATGGACGAAAG